>NC_057934.1:58218022-58323022 GCF_018555375.3 Anguilla rostrata
AAGTTAAAGGAAAGAGAAAGATGGCAGACACCTCACTTTCCTGATTGTATCAGGGGTAGGGTTGCCAGAAATCTGTTTTTTCAACTAGAATGTCAAATTTTTACAGGTCCGGTTTGTGGCGTCATTGCTGGAGGAAATTTTCCGTTACTTTCTTGTGTTAACTGTTGTGTCAATGACTCCCCCCCCCAGTTCCAACGTCGCTTCCCCGATCTGACTTTGTTCACAATTTCACTTCTAATTGTAAATCTGGCAACCCCAATCCGGGCTGGTATGTGTTCAGCTCCCTTATTGCTTATCAATGAAGCACGGCCAGCCAGAAGCCCCAAAGAAATAAACAAAAAACTACTGGGTCAACTGCAGCGTGCTTAGCTGGGGTTAAAACCTGAGGTGTAACTACTTCAATACAGCTGGAACCCTGTGAAATAAGAAAGAGCTGTTCCAGTTAATTGTGTCCGGTGTCCACCACACCAATAGGGTTTAGACAGAAAAATATGAACCGAAAAATGAATTGAAAAATGACCCGTCTGAAATGTTTTACCTTCTGAGAAAATATATTTTATACCAATGACTTTATAAACTTTATTTCAGAAGAAAAAACCTTCATATGTTAGCTTCGGTGCAGGAATGAAAAAATTGCACAATAAAAAAATGTAGTGTATCGAGCCATGTCTTAACTTTTCTGGTTTTATATAACCCACGTTATGATTCAAATTTTCATTTTTTTACAAGTTTACTTTTTTACTAAGTTTACATCATGATATATGGCATGGCGGTGCAGTGGGTAGCACTGTTTCCACACAGCAAGAGGGTTGTGGGTTTGAACCTCGGCCTGTGCCTTTCTGTGTGGAGTTTGCACGCTCTCCCCGTGTCCGCGTGGGTTTCCTCCGGGTACTCCGGTTTCCTCCCACAGTCCAGAGACGTGCAGGTAGGCTAAATTGCCCATAGGTATAAGCGTGTGAGTGAATGGTGTGTGTGCCCCGCAATAGATTGGCTGCCTGTCCAGCGTGTATTCCTGCCTCTTGCCCAATGCACGCTGGGATAGTCTCCATCTCCTGCACGACCCTGCCCAGGATAAGCGGGTGTAGATAATGGATGGATGGATGGACTTCATATTGTGATATGAATTTTAGGCCATATCACCTACCCTCACAGCATGCAGTACCTCGTTATTCTTAACTGTCAAGCTGACAGTTTTTGAATAAAGTAGTTGATCGGTAATAGAATTTATTCCTACAGAGTCACAATCTATGAATGATCTAAGAATTCTGTCATTTAGTTTGAACCTCTTTCTATGGTCACGTTCAATCATAATGGTTCCCTCGAGGAGGACGGTCATTTTTGTTTTTTTGTAGTGGATGTCACATTCATTGCATTTCACTTTCACTGGATCTTCGTTTACACGGTCAATCTCATGCTTCGCAGGGCAGACATAGACCATTTTTACATCTGCCGCAATCACCTCACCCACAACCCTTTCCACTCGATCATCCACCTCAGGCACCAAGCCGCGGCAATCGCGAATCTGCCCTGACCCACTCCCTGCGGTCCCAGGGCTGACCACATCGCCATTCTTTCCTCTCTCTGTCGTTCCACGGACTCTGTGTCGGTCTTCCACTATTCTCATGGCCACACCCACCTGGCAAGACAAAAACAATGTTATAAGCCACATTATCAGCTCCCTCGTCTCTCATCTATCAGTTTTTTCCACAAATCAAATTTGTATTTCAAATCAAACAATGACTACGAGGCTAAATTCACAATTTCTGCATTTGTCTTGGTAATTATTCAATTTATAAATATGGCAATATGGTAATCCTGTGAAATTTTGAAGCAGCTGATTGTCATTTGTCCCAGTGCTTATACTGACTTGGAAAGGGGGACTCGACTCATTGAATGGCCCAGCTGTAATCCAGGACAATGTCACTTTAAAAAAAAAAAAAAAACCACATGGAACAAATGCAGAAATCGTGAATTTTGCCCCAGTCATAGTTTGATTTGAAACGCAAATTTGATTAGTACAGAAGGAACATAACCAATTATGTGTACTGTCCTTACTTCTCATTTTGTTCACTCAGAGATGATCCATGCTGTTCAAAACTGCCGAATCTCACAGACTTCTGATTCATGTTACCGTCCTCTGGCTCCACCTGTCCGTACATAAACTTTAATTTATAAACACTGAAATACATCCATTCCCTCAGCTACTTTCCATTACCTTAACAACATCAAAATCAATCATCAGTACATCGGCTGTCTGTCAATCAAGCAATTCATGTGTGTGTACAATGGTCCACATTTGAACTTGTATCTCCACAGCCATGTTTCCCATTACAAAATGTCCGACTATGAAGGCTGTGAGATGTTGGGAAGGCTGGATGGGGATTGCATTCCACTGCCACACTGGAAAACCTGTTTTGCTGAGCATGACAGATAGGCTATCTGTCTTGTGGCACCGTCTTTGGCTACAATACAAATTGTTGTTTGGTTAATGCTACACCTGGTGATCATAAAATGGGCCTCTGTGCCTTCTTGGCAATAACGCATTATTGTCTTCCTGAACACTGATGATCTGCACGACTGTTCATCGCTCTGGATCAGTGTGTGCCAAGTGCCTGTAATGTTAATAGCAGTGAATTCCCTCACCTGTCTGCTGTCCTGGCCTGGTTCTGTGGAGGCCACATTGTGATTGTTGTGCTGCTGCTCATCTTCTACCGTATCAGACTCCACTCTTCTGTGCTTTCTCATGTTGCCCTCACCACCATCAGCCTCTCCAGCACCGATGAGTACATCTAAGTATTTCTATACAGTACCATTAACAGTGATGTTAATGGTAGAATCTGTTGCAAAAGTGCACTGATTGAAAACAGGTGATACTATGATTAAACGAGGAGGTTCTTCAGAGAGGCTCCACATTCTACCATTAACAGTGATGTTAATGGTAGAATCTGTTGCAAAAGTGCACTGATTGAAAACAGGTGATACAGTGATTCCTTTTCCCGTCACTATGATACTCTTCAGAGAGTCTTCAGAGAGTCTGTTGGCTGGGCCGGCAATTGATTCACCCTTCATTGTTTTGTTCCTTCCTTTGTATCAGTGGCGGTAGGTGGGTGCTCATGCATGATCACACTTTATATATACGCTCTGAAATGCTTCGCGGAAGCGGGGCGGAGCAGAGCGTATCATCTAGACTAGTAAACTGCCGCAGTACCTGCCCGATGACGCACTGGTCTAGTTTACTAGTCTAGATGATGCTCTCCGCCTGGCCATGCCCCGCGAAGCATTTCAGAGAGTCGATGATGCGCTAGACTAGCCCGCACTATAACGCACTAGACATCGAACCTGTACCTTCCCGATGTATTTGCCCAAATACCTTCAACCTTCGAACCTTCAACATCGCGGCTGGAATTGAGCATATGGATAGCGCTCTACGGCCATTTAGCTAGAATTACGTTCTACTATTCTTATACGAGAATGTTTAGTAAATTAAAAACACACTGAAACAATGAGAACCGTTAAGTGGAATTTATTACATTTACATGACGGGCATTTAGCATACAGAGCGACTCAAACAGCATAGCATTTACATTGAATACATTAATACAGTTGTATATATTCTGGAGCAATGCAGGCGATGTACCTTATTTAAGGGTACAACGGCAATGTCCCATCCGGGAATCAATCCTGCAACGTTTAGTTTACGAGACCACCTCGTTACGACGGTAGAAACTGTTTTAATGAAATTTTATCAGTGCAAACTTGCTGAAATCCCTGTGTTTTTTTAGGCTGGCTGTATTTTTGAATTATTAAAACCTTTGACTTCGTATTTTGAACTTTTGCGTCTGTTTCTGGGTTGCATTGTTGCCACTGAGGTACCATCGACTCACCTTGTTTTGACCGGTATAAATAAATTTACACCTCGGTTACATAGTATATACTATACATAGTATAATATAAAACGTGTTTCCAGTACATGTACAGTACAATGTCTGTAAACGAGGCGGGTTTTTGTGTGTTTGTTTGCGAAACACACAGCACAACATATGTGACAGCACAACCACAACATATTCCATTTACATTTAGGCATTTCTCAGGCATTACCGTCCCGGGCATAGCATTTACACTGAATACATTAATACATTATTTTTCGGGGAGCCCCAACCGGGCATAGTATTTACATTGAATACATTAATGTAATGTAATGTAATATCATTTACGTTGAATATACACAACTGTATTAATGTACTCAATGTAAATGCTCTACCCGGTTCGGGTGGCCGTCCCGGGCATAGGATTTACATTGAGTACATTAATGTAATGCAATGTAATATCATTTACATTGAATATACACAACTGTATTAATGTACTCAATGTAAATGCTCTGCCGGGGACGGGTGGCCGTCCCCGGCATAGCATTTACATTGAATACATTAATATATTGAATACATTAAATACATATATGCCGGTCGAGGCTCGCAGACCGGGCATAGCATTTACATTTAATACATTAATACAGATGTATATATTCCAGTCGGGGATCCCCGGCCCGGCCCGGCCAGGCCCGGCCCCAGACGCGGATCCCCGCACGTCCCGGTCCCCATCCCCGGCCCGGGACGGGACGGGAAGGACCGGAATATATACAACTGTATTAATGTATTTAATGTAAATGCTATGCCCGGTCGGGGAGCCCCAACCGGGCATAGTATTTACATTGAATACATTAATGTAATGTAATGTAATATCATTTACATTGAATATACACAGCTGTATTAATGTACTCAATGTAAATGCTCTACCCGGTTCGGGTGGCCGTCCCGGGCATAGGATTTACATTGAGTACATTAATACATTATTTTTCGGGGAGCCCCAACCGGGCATAGCATTTACATTGAATACATTAATACATTATTTTTCGGGGAGCCCCAACCGGGCATAGTATTTACATTGAATACATTAATGTAATGTAATGTAATATCATTTACATTGAATATACACAACTGTATTAATGTACTCAATGTAAATGCTCTGCCCGGGACGGGTGGCCGTCCCAGGCATAGCATTTACATTGAATACATTAATATATTGAATACATTAAATACATATATCCCGGTCGAGGCTCCCCGACTGGGCATAGCATTTACATTTAATACATTAATACAGTTGTGTAAATTCAATGTAAATGATATGCCCGGTCGAAGCTCCCCGACCGGGGATAGCATTTACACTGAATACATTAATACAGTTGTATATATTCCGGTCGGAGATCCCCGACCGGAATATATGTATGAATGTATTCAACGTATTAATGTATTCAATGTAAATGGCATTGGATCCCCGCGGGGATCCCCGCACGTCCCGGCCCCCATCCCCAGCCCGGGACTGGACGGGAAGGACCGGAATATATACAACTGTATTAATGTATTCAATGTAAATGCTATGCCCGGTCGTGGATCCCAGACCGGGCATAGCTTTTACATTGAGTACATTAATACAGTTGTATATATTCGGGGCTCCCCGACCGGGCATAGTATTTACATTGAATACATTAATACAGTTGTTTATATTCCGGCCCGGCCCCAGACGCGGATCCCCGCACGTCCCGACCCCCATCCCGTCCCCTGCCTGACGTCCTCCTGTGGATTCGCACCTTCAACATCGCGTTTGGAATTGAGCATATGGATAGCGCTCCAGTGTAATAACTGGAGTTTGTTTGACATCATTTTGATTATGTGAAAGCCTTATTCGTGGATTTTGAAGATTTGGGATTGTCACAAGTTTCGTATAAGATCATTTTGAGAATGCGAAAACCCCCCGTCCGTATAACGATTCTACTATTCTTATACGAGAATGTTTAGTAAATTAAAAATACACTGAAACAATGAGAACCGTTTAAGTGGAATTTATTACATTTACACGACGGGCATTTAGCAGACAGAGCGACTCACACAGCATAGCATTTACATTGAATACATTAATACAGTTGTATATATTCTGGAGCAATGCAGGCGATGTACCTTGTTTAAGGGTACAACGGCAATGTCCCATCCGGGAATCAATCCTGCAACGTTTAGGTTAGGAGACCACCTCCTTACGACAGTAGAGAAACTGTTTTAATGAAATTTTATCAGTGCAAACTTGCTGAACTCCCTGTGTTTTTTTAGGCTGGCTGTATTTTTGAATTATTAAAACCTTTGACTTCGAATTTTGAACTTTTGCGTCTGTTTCTGGGTTGCATTGTTGCCACTGAGGTACCATCGACTCACCTTGTTTTGACCGGTATAAATAAATGTACACCTCGGTTACATAGTATAGACGATATAAAACGTGTTTCCAGTACATGATACAGTACAATGTCTGTATACGAGGCGGGGTTTTGTGTGTTTGTTTGCGAAACACACAGCGAAACTCCCAGTAGAACATTGAATTAAATCTTTTAACGTTATATATTTTCTGAAACGTTACGCGATCTGACCGTATAGTTTCTATGAATATTCCGTTAAAAGGATTCAGCCTTGTTTGCTACCTAAACTTCACAGCACAGTCATTCCCGTTATCATGCTTGTAGCATGAAGTGTCTCTTTTCAAAATCCATTTCAACCATTCACAACTGACCTGGGACTTGGAAGCTATGTGGCGGTATCAAGTCTCCAATGAAAATATTGCCCTGGGGTTGCACCGTGGGTCTGG
The DNA here is from genome assembly GCF_018555375.3 of Anguilla rostrata. Lineage (NCBI taxonomy): Eukaryota > Metazoa > Chordata > Actinopteri > Anguilliformes > Anguillidae > Anguilla > Anguilla rostrata. The sequence continues at coordinate 58,224,707 of NC_057934.1, forward strand.
CCGGTTTTGTGCTTGTTTATTTTAATCACTGGCGGCCATGAACACATTATTTAAGGATATTGCATCTCTAAAAATGTAGATGGGTGAGGTAGAATGGGGGTAGACAATTGGAGAAGATTTAGTGTTTACTACTTCTACTAGTTCTTACTACTTACTACTTCTTACTACTAGTTCAACGAACTAATTTCTACAGGGTATGCAGTCAGAAAAGCCATATCCTCAGTTGGCTCCACTACGTATAAATTTAATTTTTCGCAAATTGGATTAGTATTATGGCCTATATTAATTACCATCATGATGGGAATAGACAGGTGAAACAACATAAATACAACATAAACAGCTTCTCCAGCACCGATGGAATAGACAGGTGAAACAACATAAATACAACATAAACAGCTTCTCCAGCACCGATGAGTATATTCCTGTTCTGCAGCGATGATACCGCAGAGAAACAGCTACTCTGCAGCGCAGAGTATATCGTTCTCTGGTCCTGTTCTGAAACGACAACGCTACAGAGTAGAAACCACAGCGGTGCAGAGCAGCTGTGGTTTCAGAACAGGAACTGCTGTTTATGTTGTATTTATGTTGTTTCAGGCGATGTACCTTGTTTTAGGGTACAACGGCAATGTCCCATCCGGGAATCAATCCTGCAACGTTTAGGTTAGGAGACCACCTCCTTACGACAGTAGAGAAACTGTTTTAATGAAATTTTATCAGTGCAAACTTGCTGAACTCCCTGTGTTTTTTTAGGCTGGCTGTATTTTTGAATTATTAAAACCTTTGACTTCGTATTTTGAACTTTTGCGTCTGTTTCTGGGTTGCATTGTTGCCACTGAGGTACCATCGACTCACCTTGTTTTGACCGGTATAAATAAATGTACACCTCGGTTACATAGTATAGACGATATAAAACGTGTTTCCAGTACATGATACAGTACAATGTCTGTATACGAGGCGGGGTTTTGTGTGTTTGTTTGCGAAACACACAGCGAAACTCCCAGTAGAACATTGAATTAAATCTTTTAACGTTATATATTTTCTGAAACGTTACGCGATCTGACCGTATAGTTTCTATGAATATTCCGTCAAAAGGATTCAGCCTTGTTTGCTACCTAAACTTCACAGCACAGTCATTCCCGTTATCATGCTTGTAGCATGAAGTGTCTCTTTTCAAAATCCATTTCAACCATTCACAACTGACCTGGGACTTGGAAGCTATGTGGCGGTATCAAGTCTCCAATGAAAATATTGCCCTGGCTATATCAGAATTCAAGTTGCACCGTGGGTCTGGCCGGTTTTGTGCTTGTTTATTTTAATCACTGGCGGCCATGAACACATTATTTAAGGATATTGCATCTCTAAAAATGTAGATGGGTGAGGTAGAATGGGGGTAGACAATTGGAGAAGATTTAGTGTTTACTACTTCTACTAGTTCTTACTACTTACTACTTCTTACTACTAGTTCAACGAACTAATTTCTACAGGGTATGCAGTCAGAAAAGCCATATCCTCAGTTGGCTCCACTACGTATAAATTTAATTTTTCGCAAATTGGATTAGTATTATGGACAGGCCCTATATTAATTACTATCATGATGGGAATAGACAGGTGAAACAACATAAATACAACATAAACAGCTTCTCCAGCACCGATGGAATAGACAGGTGAAACAACATAAATACAACAACACTCTCCACCATGAAAAGACAGTGAAAACTAAATACATAAGCTTCTCCAGCACCGATGAGTATATTCCTGTTCTGCAGCGATGATACAGCGAGAAACAGCTACTCTGCAGCGCAGAGTATATCGTTCTCTGGTCCTGTTCTGAAACGACAACGCTACAGAGTAGAAACCACAACGCTACAGAGTAGAAACCACAGCGGTGCAGAGTAGCTGTGGTTTCAGAACAGGAACTGCTGTTTATGTTGTATTTATGTTGTTTCAGGCGATGTACCTTGTTTAAGGGTACAACGGCAATGTCCCATCCGGGAATCAATCCTGCAACGTTTAGGTTAGGAGACCACCTCCTTACGACAGTAGAGAAACTGTTTTAATGAAATTTTATCAGTGCAAACTTGCTGAACTCCCTGTGTTTTTTTAGGCTGGCTGTATTTTTGAATTATTAAAACCTTTGACTTCGTATTTTGAACTCTTGAGCCTGTTTCTGGGTTGCATTGTTGCCACTGAGGTACCATCGACTCACCTTGTTTTGACCGGTATAAATAAATCTCATAAAAAACACGTTTTCAACGTACAAAAATGCCAAGTTACTCAAAAGTATTGATATCAAAATGACGCCAAGTTACGGTACTACAAACAATATAGGCTATCTTGCCTCACCGAAATGACATAAGATGTATTTCAACGCAATGCTACCCAATATTTCCTCAATTCTTTCAAGTCACTTGGCCCTGTGTGTATGAGCATGCAGTACATGGACGGGCCAAACATATGTGTGGATGGTTCTCTCACAGTCAAGATTGATTGAATAGGCGTGTATATGTCCAATTTGTATTGATATGTAGCCTATGTATTTCGCTGCCCAGCCTTTCTGTTGCGTGAATGATAGTATGTTTCTTGGTATAAGTGTGTGTTCGTAAATGTGAATGTAACATGCTGCGAGGGAAATGTCCCCATGGGGATAAAGAAGTTCTCTATGTATGTATGTACAATATGTATTTTACATGCAGTATTTATTGTACGTAGCAAATATGCAATAACTTGCACATGTACTCAAATTCAGTTCAGAAGCAAGTACAAACATGTTTTCTGGAGAAATATGCTTCCTATAGTTACTCAGCAACAGTTTTGTACATTCATTTCAATGTGTTCCATGAGGCAATTTGAATATTTGACTCTTTGATCTGACACAAAGTTTGCATGATATTGTAAAATGGTAAGATTACAAAACACAGGGCCAAGTGACTTGAAAGAATTGAGGAAATATTCCAATCCAATCCAATTTTATTTGTTAAGCACTTTAAAACAGCCATGGCTGACCAAAGTGCTGTACATAAGAATAAATAAATACATTGCAAAATAAACACATCATAGCTATAGTCATATAGGTAACAGTCATACAATCTGAGAAATAAATAGGAAAAAATAAAATAAAATAAATAGGATAAAATAAGGAATAAAATAAAGGATAAAATAAAGTCACTGGGTAGCATATTGGGTAGCATTGCGTTGAAATACATCTTATGTCATTTCGGTGAGGCAAGATAGCCTATCTCATAAAAAAACACGTTTTCAATGTACAAAAATGCCAAGTTACTCAAAAGTATTGATATCAAAACAACGCCAAGTTACGGTACTACAAACAATATAGGCTATCTTGCCTCACCGAAATGACATAAGATGTATTTCAGCGCAATGCTACCCAATATTTCCTCAATTCTTTCAAGTCACTTGGCCCTGTGTTTTGTAATCTTACCATTTTACAATATCATGCAAACTTTGTGTCAGATCAAAGAGTCAAATATTCGAATTGCCTCATGGAACACATTGAAATGAATGTACAAAACTGCTGCTGAGTAACTATAGGAAGCATATTTCTCCAGAAAACATGTTTGTACTTGCTTCTGAACTGAATTTGAGTACATGTGCAAGTTATTGCATATTTGCTACGTACAATAAATACTGCATGTAAAATACATATTGTACATACATACATAGAGAACTTCTTTATCCCCATGGGGACATTTCCCTCGCAGCATGTTACATTCACATTTACGAACACACACTTATACCAAGAAACATACTATCATTCACGCAACAGAAAGGCTGGGCAGCGAAATACATAGGTTACATATCAATACAAATTGGACATATACACGCCTATTCAATCAATCTTGACTGTGAGAGAACCATCCACACATATGTTTGGCCCGTCCATGTACTGCATGCTCATACACACAGGGCCAAGTGACTTGAAAGAATTGAGGAAATATTGGGTAGCATTGCGTTGAAATACATCTTATGTCATTTCGGTGAGGCAAGATAGCCTATATTGTTTGTAGTACCGTAACTTGGCGTCATTTTGATATCAATACTTTTGAGTAACTTGGCATTTTTGTACGTTGAAAACATGTTTTTTATGAGATTTATTTATACCGGTCAAAACAAGGTGAGTCGATGGTACCTCAGTGGCAACAATGCAACCCAGAAACAGGCTCAAGAGTTCAAAATACGAAGTCAAAGGTTTTAATAAATCAAAAATACAGACAGCCTAAAAAAACACAGGGAGTTCAGCAAGTTTGCACTGATAAAATTTCATTAAAACAGTTTCTCTACTGTCGTAAGGAGGTGGTCTCGTAACCTAAACGTTGCAGGATTGATTCCCGGATGGGACATTGCCGTTGTACCCTTAAATGAGGTACATCGCCTGCATTGCTCCAGAATATATACAACTGTATTAATGTATTCAATGTAAATGCTATGCTGTGTGAGTCGCTCTGTCGGCTAAATGCCCGTCATGTAAATGTAATCTCATAAAAAACACGTTTTCAACGTACAAAAATACCAAGTTACTCACACATACAAGACATACACCGTCAATAACTCATTCATTCATACTGCCAAAATCCAGGCCTGCCATTAAAAGTATTGATATCAAAATGACACCAAGTTACGGTACTACAAACAATATAGGCTATCTTGCCTCACCGAAATGACACCGAAAGTGACTTGAAAGAATTGAGGAAATATTGGGTAGCATTGCTTTGGAATACATGTTATTAAATTTCGGTTTTCACAAGCTAGCTAGCTTAGTAGTATATCAAGTATCGATAGATAGCTAAAATAAGGACGTTGACTTATATCCAATAATAATTTTTGCTATCTAGCTAGCCAAGTTAAGATGAAAGCAGAACTATAACGTCCTCATAAAAGCAAACTAGCTAGCTAACGTTATCGATAACATAGCTTTTGAAAGCGAACTACCTAGTTAGCTAACCTTAGCTAGCTAGCTAGCTAAATGAATATAACCAGAAATAATCTAATAGTCCTTAAAAGGCAGTCTAATTTAAATGAACGTTAGTGAAATATTTGCATTGTCTTGCCCGTAAGCCAGCGGCGCAAACTATGGGTCTTGAGTTATCCATGGGTTTACGGGGCGTGGAAAGGGGAGTGGTTACTGTGTTCGTGAGGCACCAAGTTGAGAACTTTCTCAACCGGTTGAAAATAGGACGATAAATTTAAAACGCATATTTCTCCAAAAATACAGAACGGACATATTTAATAGTTTACTCATTGTGTTTGTTCAATGCCTCTTGTGCAAATATCACATAAAACCAAGAAAGTGTGAAAATCTTTAAAGAAAGGTGTTCCTAGCTGGGCTTTAACCTACGACCCCGTGTTCCCAAGACTGTAACCTTGCCCACTAGGCCACAGGCAGACTAGCCATTTAAAACTGGAAATGTTTCAGAATAAAAAGGTATGGGTATTTTGCGTGTGTATGCGCGTTTTTGATTGGGTCGTATAGGTGAAGATTTGGCTGGTGTCAGTGAAATGTCCAATGGGGAGACATGTTGTTAGTGGGATAGGCGGCAGGAAAAATAAGAATGAGAAGAAGAAGAAGAAGAAGAAGAAGAAGAAGAAAGAGAAGAAGAAGAAGGAGAAGGAGAAAACGCAAAATCCCCTTAGTTTGGGGCTTTATTGTGTGGACATGTGAAGTTGTTTATGAAATCTGTCTGTTGAAATGGGGTCAGAATGTACAGAATTTAATGTTTTTAAGGGCTGAGTGTCTGTGGCTGTTGTGGTTATTTCTGTGGGGAACCCTGAAAAGTGCCAAACTCTCGGTGCTGTATAGGTATGGGGCATGCCCCCGCCAAGGCGTAACTTGGCAGGATGGCATACCTGCCATCCCAATCCCAATATTGTTTGTAGTACCGTAACTTGGCGTTGTTTTGATATCAATACTTTTGAGTAACTTGGCATTTTTGTACGTTGAAAACGTGTTTTTTTTATGAGATATCATTTCTTTTTGCAAAGCGTTTTATTATGAGAGTGAGAAATGCGAAGTGACCCTGTAAGAAACGGTTGTGGATTATGGCTATGTGTAAAACGTATCAGAAACGCATATGAAATATGGCCAGTGTATGTACTCACGGATTTGACGTCCATCCAACGAGCCTTGACTGATAAAAGAATCAGCAAGCCCGTAGAATTATAACTCCCTAGGTCGCAACTTGTGTAGCCTTCTGTCCTGCTCCGTTGTCTGTTATTTCGTGGAGATGCACTTTCAGTGTTTGTAAGGTTTATAAGGCATTTTGATAGGCTTATTTGCAGGTAGGAATCCTCTTTGCTGTTTTGCTAAACTAGAACCGGAAAACATAATAGTGGAGAATAGGAGCAGACGCATATGTCCCAGCAGGCTTTGCATATGAGAGAAAACAACAGTGTGAGACTAATTAGGATATGTAGGTGAAGGTTGACATGATCACGGACTATAGTGCGGAGTAAATGGAGTGACCATGAGCGAGCTTATATTCGTTATCGAACGGTATATATAACAGTCGCTATAAAGCGCCAGCTGTTAAAGTGGACGGTTAAGTAACGTGTGAAATCTATTGCACTGGTGTGTTTTTTTCATGTTCAGTACTAGTAGTTATAATTATGAGTGAATCATGTTTTTAAATGTAATGTTTTAATGGGGAGTTGCAGAACGTACATACGTAGTAATTGTTTGTATGTGGCTAGATAGAGAACAGGGCGAGGTAACATGAATGTAGAAACGTGGCGTTTGCTGATAAGAAGGTTTTGTACAGTAGCCAAGTGAAGAAATGTAGTTAGTAGAAATGGCACAGCTGTGAACTGGTGTAACTTTTGAATAAAAGGAGTACATTTGCCGTCATGAAATGCATATGGGTGGCCATGAGTGTGTTTTGGTAAAGCAAATATAAGCGTAAGAGAACGTTAGTGTAAAAGAGGAAATTATCTGCCTGAGGACGAGGCGGGATTCAATCGTTCAACCGGAGGTTTACCAGTCTGTGACTTTGTTAGTGCAGCACCATGACATAGCTATCCAGTGCGTGAAATATCATTAGCAAACCTGTCCGTGGTTTTAAAGAAGAACACAGGCGAGTTAGCACAGAAGAGCTCCCGTTGAATCCATATGGCTTTGCAATATTGTAGCCGGTTAACAATTGAACGTGCAGACGGTACGTCATAATACAGTTCGGGGAACGGCTGGTAGATATGGTGCAACAGCAATAATTGAAGAGTAGTAGACAATTATTTGTGAGGGTAAAAGCATGTTAAAGAAACGTGTCCCTAGCTGGGTTTGAATCGAAGATCCGGTGTTCCCGAGATTGTAACCTTACCCACTAGGCCACAAGCAGATTAGTTATTTAAACTGGAAATGCCCTGCATGGAAAGTGCGATAGAAAAATGATGCTTAGCCACAGCAAGAAACCGTAAACGGAAAATTACGAATGTACCTCTCAGATGTGTTTAGCTGAACCTAAGGATGTAAGGGAGGGGGAGAAGTTATACTTTATGCGAGACACGCCTATGACGTGTAAGCTTATAAAAGAGAAGGCTCTCTAGTGTTCAGAGAGCCTTCATGCAGAAACTGTTTTTTTTCTCTGTGTGAACTCTCCTATTTGGCCAAATTAATGTTTGAACTGGATATTGTGTAAAAGTCTATTTGACTCTTAAATAGGACTTAAATAGGATCTTTTGTTAATGTTAGAGATATTAAGTTAGATCTATCCAACTTAAGTTAGACATCATCACCCTGTGCCAAGAGTCTCGGAGTGGTGATGGACAACAGGCTGTCCCTCTCCAAGAACATCGCAGTGGTAAGCCGGGGCGTGCAGATTCTTTCTGTACAACATCCGGAGAATCCACCCCTTTCTCACCACCCACTCAACTCCGCTCCTGGTCCAAGCAATGATGCTATCCCGCCAGGACTACTGCAACTCTCTTCTGGCTGGCCTACCGGCATCTGCCATCAGACCCCTGCAACTCATTCAGAATGCTGCAGCTCGTCTGGTCTTCAAACCCTACAAGCCTGCCAGACCCCTCCATTCCGCTACCTCAGGACGCCCGGCACCTCTCCCTTGTCGCACTTTCACTTCCCGGTCACGTCTCCTGTCTGTTTTGGCTCCACGATGGTGGAATGACCTTCCCGTGGAAGTCAGAACAGCTGAGACCCTGACCACCTTCAAACGACGACTGAAGACTCTCCTCTTCAGGCCGCACCTCTCCCCATCCCTCCCTACCCACCTGTACTCTCTAACTGACTTCGTAATCTTAGGGTTGTGGCTAGGTAAGCTGTTTATCTTAGTTAACTTAGTAATTGCACCTGTACCTACTCAACTATCGCTTGTTTTATTTGCATAGACTGCTTTGTTGCTGTTTTTGTTGTGTTAATCAGATTAACCTACAGGGTCCCAGTTAAACTACAGGGTCGTTCCCTGCACTTGGAACTGTACTTCCCTCTAGGATTTTCAACACACTTGTTCCTGGATGTGGTTATACACTTTGTTGTACGTCGCTCTGGATAAGAGCGTCTGCCAAATGCCTGTAATGTAATGTACTCTAAGTGTCATCACCTATCTATTCCCATCCTAAATACACTGCTAGCTAGCTAGCAAGTAAAGTAACTTAAGACAGCTAGCTTATTTATACAAACTAAAATTATGTGGCATACTATATTTGCTTGTTTAATGTTCATTTATGATTTTATATTAGCTGTAATCGACTACCTGTAGGGAATTTCTGTCAAATAAAGTTTTTGATGGTGATTAATTGTTTGTTCTCTTGTTTAAATATAACAGAAATTACATGTATAACCAAAACTTTCTTTTTGTTTGAGATTGTTAGCGATAAAGTGGAGTAGCATTCATTGGCTAGAAATGTGATGGTTATTTTAAATATTTAATGTATTGAAAGGATAGCCCCTTGAGATGTAGAATCTCATTTTCAAGGGGGTCCTAAATCTCAGAAGTCACATAAATGACTGATACGAACCCACAATTTGCCTCGTAGACCCCACTGCCTTGTGAGCAATCACTGCAGATTTTTAAAGAACATCTTACCAAGACCTCTTCCGTACAGCCTGGCCCCCTCTGTTCATCCCTACCTCTGGACCTGTAGAGCAGTGTAACACCATAAGTAAACCAGGATGAAGTGATTTTACTAGTGTTTACTATTGTTCTTGATTATGCATAAATAAAGCATTACTTAATCACATGTAATTTAACCCTTCAATACAACATTAAAGAAAGCGGCAAAATGACAAACGTTACACGATACCTTTATCAGCGTTGATAGTGAGGTTCATGGTGGCAGTAAAATCACGTCCAATAGTACATTGATTCAGAATAGGTGAAAACGTGATTGATTTCACATTTTTTAAGATAGTTGGGTCCAGAAGGCTTCCCTGCAAAATCAGTTTTGAATGACTCACTTTTGCAGCTCAGATTTTTTTATTTTTTTTAATGATCCTTTTTTGCACTGCAAGTGTGCATCAAATTACAGTCAATTTCTCAGAAGCTCTGGTCCAGAGCAACTTATAATATAATAATAAGAAATAACATAATTGTATCCGCACAAATTGTGCAGGCACCAGTGCCAGACGTTGGTAACAGACCAGGCAAGTTCAGTGTGCTCGCTTATCCCAACATAGAACCATATTTGAAATGACAGATTCATACAGCTGATGTTCATAAAATATTAACCGCGCTACAACATTCCTGAAGAGACTGCATTACATTTAGCATTTAGCAGATGTTCTTATCCACAGCAGCTTAGATTATGATTTTTACGCGCAAAGGGCGAAGGCAGCTTATTATTCAAGTCTAGTGAGAAATTGACTCACCAGGATCTCTGGCTCCATGTGTCCAAGTGGCCAGGCTGGGAATCACACAGATTTGGTCAATGTATTGTTGACATACAGGAAAACTCAGGAACAGTTGAAAAGAAGAGAGGAGAGAAGACAGAAGGAAACAGGAGTTAATGCCAAGTTTTTGTCTTGGCAGGTTCATTAAAAGTTTTTTACGGGCGGATAGAAACCATTTCACGGAGCTTTGCTCCCACCTACTGTCCAGGACTGGATCTGCATCTAAATCTTATCTTAATTTTTTTTCTTTCAAATGAGTAAAAAAGGTTAATCAAAAACGACATTTCCAAATTCCACAGCACAGACTAAAAACTGTAATAAAGCTTATTTCCTTCATTCCTCCTTTGTTATTCTTCAAAAATCTTTCTCTTTCTCTTTATCTAAAATAAACTGAACATTTAAAGATTGCATGTTGCACTCTCTCTCCTCTGACACATGTTCACATTCTCCAGTTGCATATTTGTTCAGTAATTGTAAGTAATTGTTATATTCAGTATTACCTGTCAGAGCATTAATCTGCTTATTGTGCACTATTTATCTTTGTTTCTTCCAATTGACCTTCTCATTCCCACTTTCTGTTGAATTAAATGGAAGTGTCTCCATTTTGTTTTGTTATCCCATTTTTCATGCAGCTCCTTCCAGCTGTTTCTGCAGCACAGTATGCTGGGTCACAGACAGGTGGAGGCAGTCAGTCAGTCCATCAGCAGCTGATCACTGGAGCAGGACTCCAAATCACTGGGAGAGAGAAGCACAGGATCACCAGCAGGGGGCAGCAAAGTCACCACCACACAAAAATTACAGAACTGATATTAAAAGTAATTTCATATCATAGCTTGTTTCATTTACTTATTTACCATTTTTTTCATCGCTTTTTTGTCAGTGCATCTTATCACACATTTTTAACAGTACGGCTCTTTGAACTGTCTATTTTTTACATTAAGGTGACAACCATGACATTAAGGTTGAACGCGGTTGCAGAAGGAACATTCCAAAATAGGGTGGGAATTGGATCAGTGTAGGCCCTATTTGGGTGCCAGATATATTTTAAAAGAATATTTAATTTTGGTTCCCATTTCAAATGTTCTTTCCTTTATTTTATTAACATTTTTTTGAAAGGCCGATACCTTTGCTTACAAGCAGAATTCGTCGAACTACATTACAGGCATTTAGCGGACGCTCTTATCCAGAGTGACTTACATTGTATCCATTCATACAGCTGGATATATACTGAAGCAATGCAAGGTTTAACTACCTTGCTCAAGGGTATAACGGCAGTGTCCTAACGGGGAATTGAACCTGCAAACCGGTTGGACTACAAGACCAACCCCTTACCCATTATACTACACTGCCACCCAGGACTAGGACTCCTTCATTGAAGAGGTGATCCTGCATGTAGGGAGGTCATCTAAACAGTTATTCTGTAGATTTGCATTCACATTTGTTTTAGACATAAGGGTTGTGTCAAAGTAGTACTGTGTTTAAGGACTAATTTTAACACAGCACGGATGAGCTTAGCTAGTGCATCTGTGGAAAACCTGCTGGGATAGGTCACCTACTGCAGATTACCAAACGTCAAAAGCACCTTTATTCCAGTAGCGCTGCTAGAAAGCTCTTAAAGCTCTACTGGGGCACCGGCCCCCAGCATTCACATCCCTGAAAATGACATTTTTGTGCCCATAAAACTGCCTGACGCCAGCTTCCAGCATCATACTGACAGACACCTGCAGTTGCCATAAGATGAGTTATTTTTCCTCCATTGCTTGTCTAGCCGTTCACTTGACAGCGATTGTGGTCGCTTAGTAGGACTGGCTGATCTACACTATAAAATGTAACCAGTCCCACATGTGCAGCAATTATCATTTACATGTTTTTTGATACAATGCAAACATGGATTATTTTTTCACAACCATTTTCTGTGGCACAAAAAATATGAATATAAAAATATTAACATGTTCTGATAATGCCTCATCCACACTCAGGTGAACTGCTCAGTCAGCACATTAGTTAAGAACACTGATAACATTTGGGAAAACTGCCATCATTGGGTATCCTACAGTAATGGAGTGTGAAGTGCAAAGAACCTCATGCAATGGTTATGGGTAATGTGCAATAATGGGGCTTCTTGTGCAGTGAAGGTGTGCACCTTTTCCATTACATGTGCTCCACTATCATTTGCACCTTTTCCTGCATAAATAACCTTTACTTCGGTGCATATTGCCAGCTGAGGGAATATAAGGCAGTAAAATTCTTTAGAACTGCAGAGCTACTGTCAAAATAGAAAATAGTTTTCAACTTTAAAAGAAGATCCCCAAAGAACAGCTTTAGCATTAAGATATAGCATATAGCCCTTCGACACAAAATCAGCCACACAGAAACCAAGGCACTGTTGTAAAAAATATTTATTTACATCAAAATATATTAATGTCTGATCACATTAAACATCAGTACAGTTCATACAGTTCTATAGAATCAGAATTAGAAGAGTGTTGCACCAACTCGTACACCAGCAACGGAGAAGTAACGGACACACCATAAAAACCAATTAAAGATCTTTCCAGGCAAAAAAAAAAACTAGGAACAAACAAAAAAGGAAAAAAGTTAAAGGAAAGAGAAAGATGGCAGACAGACCACACTTTCCTGATTGTATCAGGGGCAGGGTTGCCAGAAATCAATTTTTTCAACTAGAATGTCAAATTTTCAAATAATTTTTACAGGTCTGGTTTGTGGAGTCATTGCTGGAGGAAATTTTCCGTTACTTTCTTGTGAACTGTTGTGTCAATGACTCCACCCCCCCCCCCCGCCAGTTCCAACGTTGCTTCCCCGATCAGACTTTGTTCACAATTTCACTTCAAATTGTAAATCTGGCAACCCCAATCCGGGCTGGTATGTGTTCAGCTCCCTTAGTGCTTATCAAAGAAGCACAGCCCCAAAAAAATAAACAAAAAACTACTGGGTCAACTGCAGCGTGCTTAGCTGGGGTTAAACCTGAGGTGTAACTACTGCAATACAGCTGGAACCCTGTGAAATAAGAATGAGCTGTTCCAGTTAATTGTGTCCGGTGTCCACCACACCAATAGGGTTTTATATAACCCAAGTTATGATTCATATTTTCATTTTTTTTAAGTTTACATCATGATATATGGCACGGCGGTGCAGTGGGTAGCACTGTTTCCACACAGCAAGAGGGTCGTGGGTTTGAACCTCAGCCTGTGCCTTTCTGTGTGGAGTTTGCACGCTCTCCCCGTGTCCGCGTGGGTTTCCTCCAGGTACTCCGGTTTCCTCCCAGTCCAGAGACATGCAGGTAGGCTAAATTGCCCATAGGTATAAGCGTGTGTGTGCCCTGCAATAGATTGGCTGCCTGTCCAGGGTGTATTCCTGCCTCTTGCCCAATGCACGCTGGGATAGGCTCCAGCTCCCGCGTGACCCTGCCCAGGATAAGCGGGTGTAGATGATGGATGGATGGATGGACTTCATATTGAAGATATGAATTTTAGGCCATATCACCCACCCTCACAGCATGCAGTACCTCGTTATTCTTAACTGAAAAGCTGACAGATTTTGAATAAAGTAGTTGATCAGTAATAGAACCTATTCCTACAGAGTCACAATCTATGAATGACCTAAGAATTCTGTCATTTAGTTTGAACTTCTTTCCATGGTCACGTTCAATCATAATGGTTCCCTCGAGGAGGACGGTCATTTTTGTTTTTTTGTAGTGGATGTCACATTCATTGCATTTCACTTTCACTGGATCTTCGTTTACACGGTCAATCTCATGCTTCGCAGGGCAGACATAGACCATTTTTACATCTGCCGCAATCACCTCACCCACAACCCTTTCCACTCGATCATCCACCTCAGGCACCAAGCCGCGGCAATCGCGAATCTGCCCTGACCCACTCCCTGCGGTCCCAGGGCTGACCACATCGCCATTCTTTCCTCTCTCTGTCGTTCCACGGACTCTGTGTCGGTCTTCCACTATTCTCATGGCCACACCCACCTGCCAATACAAAAACAATGTTATAAGCCACATTATCAGTTCCCTCTTCTCTCATCTATCAGTTTTTTTGAACGGGTATTGCATCGTTGTCACTCCATCCCAAATGAGCTAAAGCAGCTGCCCAACCTGCTCGGATATCGCTGTAAAAGTTCATCAGGATTTACTATTCATCACTTCCGAGTGGCACTGAATGACCCCATATTACGTGTATTCTACGCTGTGCCAGTTAAACTTGTGTGTCAAAATGCACTTGGCAGTAACACTCAACAATCTGTTAAAAATGTTTTTAAAACAAACATGCTACAAAAGTACTGAATCATTACAAATAAATCCAAAGGTTTTACTCATTATCGGATCTTCCATTTCATCGCTGATTTGTAGATTTTCTTTTGGGATGTCAAACTTCAAGGCCTTTGCAGGCTTAAAATGTGAAATTGTGCTGGAGGGCAGTGCCCTTTTCTCTATGCATGGACATGGAGGCGGAATAGGATTGTCTGGAGTCCTAATTAAAATAAAATTTAAAAAACATCAAACCACATACGTTTACTGCAAAACTACTGAGACAGTTGTTTTTCCTGTTTTCCTTATTTTTCCACAAATCAAATTTGTATTTCAAATCAAACAATGACTACGAGGCTAAATTCACAATTTCTGCATTTGTCTTGGTAATTATTCAATTTATAAATATGGCAATATGGTAATCCTGTGAAATTTTGAAGCAGCTGATTGTCATTTGTCCCAGTGCTTATACTGACTTGGAAAGGGGGACTCGACTCATTGAATGGCCCAGCTGTAATCCAGGACAATGTCACTTAAAAAAATTTTGATTAGTACAGAAGGAACATAACCAATTATTATGTGTACTGTCCTTACTTCTCATTTTGTTCACTCAGAGATGATCCATGCTGTTCAAAACTGCCGAATCTCACAGACTTCTGATTCACGTTACCGTCCTCTGGCTCCACCTGTCCGCACATAAACTTTAATTTAAAAACACTGAAATACATCCATTCCCTCAGCTACTTTCCATTACCTTAACAACATCAAAATCAATCATCAGTACATCGGCTGTCTGTCAATCAAGCAATTCATGTATGTGTACAACGGTCCCACATTTTAACTTGTATCTCCACAGCCATGTTTCCCATTACAAAATGTCCGACTATGAAGGCTGTGAGATGTTGGGAAGGCTGGATGGGGATTGCATTCCACTGCCACACTGGAAAACCTGTTTTGCTGAGCATGACACAGTTTATTTTTTAATTGTGTTAAAACCTACCAAAATGATATCAAGCTATATAACGGTTGATTATACGTGGGAAAGAAACCGGCAAAACCTGCAGATATCGCAGTCCTCCAGGACATCTGGATTTCCTTTTGGATAATGTTATAAGTAATGTTATGGGCATAGCTGTGTAAGATGTCTTGTCATACCTTCTTCTGTTACAATACAAATTGCTGTTTGTCAGGTTAACATTACACGGTACCCTTCTCGGTACCCCAACATTTAGCATGGCTAATACTGATGATCTCCACTACTGTCCATCGCTCTGGATCAGTATGTGCCAAGTGCCTGTAATGTTAATAGCAGTGAATTCCCTCACCTGTCTGCTGTCCTGGCCTGGTTCTGTGGAGGCCACGTTGTGATTGTGGTGCTGCTCATTAACAGTGATGTTAATGGTAGAATCTGTTGCAAAAGTGCACTGATTGAAAACAGGTGATATTATGATTAAACGAGGAGGCTCTTCAGAGAGGCTCCACATTCTGCCATTAACAGTGATGTTAATGGTAGAATCTATTGCGAAAGTGCACTGATAGAAAACAGGCGATACAGTGATTCCTTTTCCCATCACTATAAGGCTCTTCAGAGAGTCTTCAGAGAGTCTGTTGGCTGGGCCGGCAATTGATTCACCCTTCATTGTTTTGTTCCTTCCTTTGTATCAGTGGCGGTAGATGGTAACACTTTATATATACGCCCTGAAATGTTCGCGGAGGCGGACCCGAACCGCATCGTCACAAGTTTCGTAAAAGATCATTTTGAGAATGCAAAAACAACCCTGTCCGTATAACGATTCTACTATTCTTATACGAGAATGTTTAGTAAATTAAAAACACACTGAAACAATGAGAACCGTTTAAGTGGAATTTATTACATTTACATGACGGGCATTTAGCAGACAGAGCGACTCACACAGCATAGCATTTACATTGAAAACATTAATACAGTTGTATATATTCTGGAGCAATGCAGGCGATGTACCTTATTTAAGGGTACAACGGCAATGTCCCATTCGGGAATCAATCCTGCAACGTTTAGGTTACGAGACCACCTCCTTACGACAGTAGAGAAACTGTTTTAATGAAATTTTATTAGTGCAAACTTGCTGAACTCCCTGTGTTTTTTTAGGCTGGCTGTATTTTTGAATTATTAAAACCTTTGACTTCGTATTTTGAACTTTTGAGTCTGTTTCTGGGTTGCATTGCTGCCACTGAGGTACCATCGACTCACCTTGTTTTGACCGGTATAAATACATTTACACCTCGGTTACATAGTATAGATGATATAAAACGTGTTTCCAGTACATGATACAGTACAATGTCTGTATACGAGGCGGGTTCTTGTGTGTTTGTTTGCGAAACACACAGCGAAACTCCCAGTAGAACATTGAATTAAATCTTTTAACGTTATATATTTTCTGAAACGTTACGCGATCTGACCGTATAGTTTCTATGAATATTCCGTCAAAAGGATTCAGCCTTGTTTGCTACCTAAACTTCACAGCACAGTCATTCCCGTTATCATGCTTGTAGCATTAAGTGTCTCTTTTCAAAATCCATTTCAACCATTCACAACTGACCTGGGACTTGGAAGCTATGTGGCGGTATCAAGTCTCCAGTGAAAATATTGCCCTGGCTATATCAGTCAGAATTCAAGTTGCACCGTGGGTCTGGCCGGTTTTGTGCTTGTTTATTTTAATCACTGGCGGCCATGAACACATTATTTAAGGATATTACATCTCTAAAAATGTAGATGGGTGAGGTAGAATGGGGGTAGACAATTTTGGAGAAGATTTTGTGTTTACTACTTCTACTAGTTCTTACTACTTACTACTTACTACTTCTTACTACTAGTTCAACGAACTAATTTCTACAGGGTATGCAGTCAGAAAAGCCATATCCTCAGTTGGCTCCACTACGTATAAATTTAATTTTTCGCAAATTGGATTAGTATTATGGACAGGCCCTATATTAATTACCACCATTATGGGAATAGACAGGTGAAACAACATAAATATTGTTTGTATGCACATGGTGGAGTCTTAAATATTAACATCCCTGTAACCGTGGTTTTTACTAGTTTTAGTACTGATGTTCACTGATGTGCACCTGTGACCCTGACCAGGAATAAGCAGGTTAGATAATGGATGGATAGGACCGATGAGTGTCTTGGTGGACTAAATACCTAAAAATACCTAATATGGCCTTCTGCTGCTCCTTGTTGTAAGAGAATATATTGCAATCTTTAGGCTACATTAAAGCTATAGCCAGTGTCTTGTTATCCCCTCCTTCTGGTTTGATTGTTTTTTGAGTTCACCTGTGTCTTGTTACCCCTTGTCTATTTAAGTTCTCTGTTCCCTTGACTTGGGTGCTGGTTCCTTGTGTTTGTTTCCGATGTTGCAAACCGTATGTACCTGCTTGTATTTTGTGCCTGACTGTGTTTTGTTTGACCTTCCCTTGTGCTCTGCCTTCCCGTGTTCTGCCCTGCTTGTGTTTGTTTCCGATGTTGCAAACCGTATGTACCTGCTTGTATTTTGTGCCTGACTGTTTTGTTTGACCTTCCCTTGTGCTCTGCCTTCCTGTGTTCTGCCCTGCTTGTTTGTTTCCGATGTTGCAAACCGTATGTACCTGCTTGTATTTTGTGCCTGCCTGTGTTTTGTTTGACCTGCCCTTATGCTCTGCCCTGCCCGTGTTCTGCCCTGCCCGTGTTTGTGAGTTCCTTTTGTTTTCTGTTTTATTTTGATTTTTTTTTTAGTTTGTGTTTTTGCCCTTTGTGGCCTTGACCGTTCCCTGTTTGTTTGCCTGTTTGTTAGTAAAATCTTTGTTAATTTTCCCTTTTTGAGTTTGTCTTTTGTTCCTCTGCGTTTGGGTCCCCCCTACCTGTACCGTGTCAGTACCTTCCTCAAGGGTACAATGGTGTTACGTTCCCCCCGTGTTCCTTCCCCTCGTCTTGTGTATGTGTCGCAGCTTGGAGCTGGGAAGGGGCAGGAGTGACCGCGGTTGGCTATGAGGAAGAAAGCTGGGGGAACGGTAGCTGCAGACGTGGCTACACGCCGGGGCTACCCGCAGTTCGGCGCAGCGGAGCAGGAGGAGCTGGCGCTGCACACCTTCCTGCGAACCCTTACAGCAGAGCGGCTGCGCCAGCACGTCCGCCTCACCACACCCCGCTCCCTCAACGGGGCTCTGCTGGAGGCGGAGCGAACAGAGAACATCCTGGTGGAGCAGCCCTGGTGGACGAAGCTTTTCGTCCTTCGAAAAAACTGCGAGGAGGAGGAGGTCCGTTTGGCTCGGCCATCTCCTCGCAGGCGGCGACCAAAGGGACGGGAGGGCCGCTGCTACCGCCGCGACGAACCGGGCCACCAGGCACGCGACTGTCCAGCCCCGGCGCCCAAACCTCGAGCCCCCCAGCCGGCGGCAACCATTAGCCCGGACCTTCTGACCTGGGTGCCAGTGTCGACGTGTCAGGGCCCACCATCTCCCTCGGCGCAGAGACTGCCCCTCCAGCCCGGCAGGCACAGGACGACAGCCCGAAGAGCCCACTGCCAAGCAGCTACAGCCCAGCTGGCAAATCTTGCAGACTTCCTATCCATGCTCTCTTTCTCTGGCATCACCTGGTCTGGTTCTGTGGAGTCTACTTCACGGTTGGCGAGCTCCTCATCTCCTGTGGTACCAAGGTCAGACTCCACTTTTTGCTGCTTTTTCATGTTGCTGTCACCATCAGCTTCTACAGCACCGATGAGTACATGTGAGTATTTCTATACAGTACCATTAACAGTGATGTTAATGGTAGAACCTGTTGCAAAAGTGCACTGATTGAAAACAGGTGATACTATGATTAAACAAGGAGGCTCTTCAGAGAGGTTCCACATTCTACCAGTCAGCTTCTCCACATGCGTACATTTGAGTCGGCAAGTGAGTGTTGCAAACTGTTGCCGTCACCACAGTCAGTACATTTGCAGAACATTGAAAGTGGTGGTTGCTGCTTTTTTTTTTTTTTTGCTGTCACCACAGTCAGGCAACTGCTTCTTTTTTTGCTGTGAAAAGCAGTCAGGTTTTGTCTGACTGTGGTGTAGAAAAGCAGTCTGGTTACTGCTTTTTTTTTTTTTTTTTTTTTGCTGTCACCACAGTCAGGCAACTGCTTCTTTTTTTGCTGTGAAAAGCAGTCAGGTTTTGTCTGACTGTGGTGTAGAAAAGCAGTCCGGTTACTGGTTTTTTTTTTTTTTTTTTTTTTTTTTTTTGCTGTCACCACAGTCAGGCAACTGCTTCTTTTTTTGCTGTGAAAAGCAGTCAGGTTTTGTCTGACTGTAATGTGAAAGTGGTGGTTACTGCTTTTTTGCCGTCACCACAGTCAGGCAGGTTCTCACTCACTCACTCACATGTACCGATGTATCCGCAGAGGCAGACCTGCGACCTCCTGAACCTTCAACATCGCGGCTGGAATTGAGCATATGGATAGCGCTCTACGGGCTGCGCCACTACGGGCACCGCCATTTATCTAGAATTACGTTTATATACTTCCCGACTAATGCGCCAGCATGTCCGCCTGGCATTGAGCATGTGGATAGCGCTCCAGCGTAATAAGTGGAGTTTTTTGACATCATTTTAATTATGTGAAAGCCTTATTCGAGAATTTTCAAGATTTGGGATTGTCACAAGTTTCGTATAAGATCATTTTGAGAATGCGAAAACCCCCCGTCCGTATTACGATTCTACTATTCTTATACGAGAATGTTTAGTAAATTAAAAACACACTGAAACAATGAGAACCGTTTAAGTGGAATTTATTACATTTACATGACGGGCATTTAGCCGACAGAGCGACTCACACAGCATAGCATTTACATTGAATACATTAATACAGTTGTATATATTCTGGAGCAATGCAGGCGATGTACCTTATTTAAGGGTACAACGGCAATGTCCCATCCGGGAATCAATCCTGCAACGTTTAGGTTACGAGACCACCTACTTACGACAGTAGAGAAACTGTTTTAATGAAATTTTATCAGTGCAAACTTGCTGAACTCCCTGTTTTTTTTTAGGCTGGCTGTATTTTTGAATTATTAAAACCTCTGACTTCGTATTTTGAACTCCTGACTCTGTTTCTGGGTTGCATTGTTGCCACTGAGGTACCATCGACTCACCTTGTTTTGACCGGTATAAATAAATCTCATAAAAAACACGTTTTCAACGTACAAAAATGCCAAGTTACTCAAAAGTAATGATATCAAAATGACGCCAAGTTACGGTACTACAAACAATATAGGCTATCTTGCCTCACCGAAATGACATAAGATGTATTTCAATGCAATGCTACCCAATATTTCCTCAATTCTTTCAAGTAACTTGGCCCTGTGTGTATAAGCATGCAGTACATGGACAGGCCAAACATGTGTGGATGGTTCTCTCTCAGTCAAGATTGATTGAATAGGCGTGTATATGTCCAATTTGTATTGATATGTAGCCTATGTATTTCGCTGCCCAGCCTTTCTGTTGCGTGAATGATAGTATGTTTCTTGGTATAAGTGTGTGTTCGTAAATGTGAATGTAACATGCTGCGAGGGAAATGTCCCCATGGGGATAAAGAAGTTCTCTATATATGTATGTACAATATATATTTTACATGCAGTATTTATTATAAGTAGCAAATATAGAAGAACTTGTACATTTAGTAAAAATAATTTGACAAGCAAGTATGAACATATGTTTTTATGGAGGAATGTGCTTCCTCTAGTTATTCACCAGCAGTTTTGTACCTGAATTTAAATGTGTTTGATATCAATACTTTTGAGTAACTTGGCATTTTTGTACGTTGAAAACGTGTTTTTTTTTTATGAGAGATTTCTTTTTGCAAAGCGTTTTATTATGAGAGTGAGAAATGCGAAGTGACCCTGTAAGAAACGGTTGTGGATTATGGCTATGTGTAAAACGTATCAGAAACGCATATGAAATATGGCCAGTGTATGTACTCACGGATTTGACGTCCATCCAACGAGCCTTGACTGACAAAAGAATCAGCAAGCCCGTAGAATTATAACTCCCTAGGTCGCAACTTGTGTAGCCTTCTGTCCTGCTCCGTTGTCTGTTATTTCGTGGAGATGCACTTTTAGTGTTTGTAAGGTTTATAAGGCATTTTGATAGGCTTATTTGCAGGTAGGAATCCTCTTTGCTGTTTTGCTAAACTAGAACCGGAAAACATGATAGTGGAGAATAGTAGCAGACGCGTATGTCCCAGCAGGCTTTGCATATGAGAAAATAACAACAGTGTGAGACTAATTAGGATGAAATTATGAAATTGCGTAGTTGAAACAATATGTTTTTAGCAGAATGTGTATGTAGGTGAAGGTTGACATGATCACGGACTATAGTGCGGAGTAAATGGAGTGACCATGAGCGAGCTTATATTCGTTATCGAACGGTATATATAACAGTCGCTATAGAATTCTAGTTGTTAAAGTGAACGTGCTGTGGATAGTTAAGCTTAACTTCCCTTAACTTTTACAAAGTTACAATTTCACAAATATTGCTGCCTCCACCTTCAGACAATACAGAATTTGTGTAATGCAATTCATATTAACTACCCCTCCCACCCTATCCCCTGGATTGACAGCACACAAAAAAGGGAGATCAGTGGAAAATCATTATAATAACAATAATTTTCATGTTGAGAATTTGATAATACTGGGTGATAGAGGTACACAAGGTTGTGTTTCAAAATGACAAAACATAAGGTCAAGGGCATAAAGAATCTACCATTTATACAGCATCATGATGTACAGTTCCCATGAAAATATAAACCCTCCCCAAATTTTACTGTCCAGGTCTCTGTTTTAGAGTTAATGTTATTTCATTATAGCGAGAATTCTTTGGTCATCAACTGTATAGGTCCACCTTGGCCTACCAGGCCCTTTATGATTACTGAGCTCACCAGTGCTCTCGTTCTTAATGATGTTCCAAGCGGTTGACTTTGGTAAGCTTAAGGTTTGGCCTATGTCTCTGACTGTTTTTATATGTATATGCCAGTCTCATAATGGCTTCCTTCCATTGGCATACCTTATAATTGTACTGAAGAAGCAATTGAACACACCTGACTAATCAGAAACGCATGTGAATCCATTTGTCCTGAACATTATGGCACCCTGAAAATATGTACGTACATCCCCAATTCTAAAAAAGTTGAGACGGTAAATGAAATGCAAATAAAACAGAAAGCAGTCATTTTTAAACTTTGACTTGAAAAATATTGCCCAAATTTAATAAGCGTTATTAAAAGAAATGGTGATGTTACAAAGTGGTAAACACTCGACTGTCCCAGCTTTTTTGGAGCGTGTTGCAGTCAACAGATTTGAAATGAGTGTATATTTTCAAAAAACAAGTAAATTCACAAGGTAAAACATCAAATAATGTGCCGTTGTAGTGTTTTAAATATAGTACAGGGTAAATAAAATGTACAATATTTAACATTATCACACCTTTTTGTTTTTATTAGCATTTTCCACACTGTCTCGGCTTTTTTGGAATTGGGGTTGTATGTATGTATAGAGAGTGCTGTCATTTCTACAGGGTGAAATCAAAATGTATTAAAATAATCTTTCATAAGAGCTGAGAGCTGATAGCTGCACTTTAACCACATGTAAATTGTTTGATTACAAATCTAAAATTATGAAGTACAGAACCAAGTAAAGAAAATACGGCTTTGTCCCTAACGTTATGGAGCTCACTGTATATAAAAATATAATTTCTGCTTCAGAAGTTGCCCATGAAGTACTTGGCAAAAGCAGACCAATGCCAATACTTCTCTTAACACCCAAGCTCCAGGAGCTCGAGCTTCAGGAAACCCAGCAGCCGCGGCAGCATGCGACTGCAGGGAGTCCGACTGCATGTGTGCCAGTTGTCACCTTGCAGCCTCGGTAAATCCGCCTGCTCCAGTCCCAGCCCCAATCCCATTTCATGCTTGTGCATATCAACCCTGCTAATACTGTTACGAACGAAAATACAAATATAGCTTTACATTTATACTTGGCTGTTTATGTGTTTATTAAGAATTGTAATATGTAATGTTGTAATCCTATTTGTACTGTTGCAATAATTGATCTGATGTAAATACTTTGATAACTTTATATGTATTGATTTGGCAGAAAAGATTTCCTGATCCTCTCCATAATAAAATGGAGGTGGAGAACAAATATCATGTTAATATCAAACCTAAAAAAAGAAGAAGCGTTATCTGAGACACTTCTGTGAAGAACAAATCAATTATGAACGATTATTTATTTGCCCACGGGTGGACTCGAACTATCGTTTCCATGGGACGGCGTTACACCTATACACGGCTGGCCCCCGCGGGCCACAAGCAGATTAGCTATTGTAACTGGAAATGCCCTGCATGGAAAGTGCGATAGAAAAATGATGCTTAGCCACAGCAATAAGAAACCGTAAACGGAAAATTACGAATGTACCTCTCTCACCTCTCCCTTAAAAGATGTGTTTAGCTGAACCTAAGGATGTAAGGGAGGGGGAGAAGTTATACTTTATGCGAGACACGCCTATGACGTGTAAGCTTATAAAAAAGAGTCTGCTGGCTGGGCCGGCAAATGAGTAACCGCAGTAACCGCAGCATGCGCCGGAGGAAGTATCCGCCCGAAACAGACCTGCAACCTGCTTATCTGGTAGATAAGCGTCCTTCTGTGAAATTCTAATCTTCGAGATCTTCGATATACTTTCCGATTAATGCGCCAGCATGTCCGCCTGGCATTGAGCATGTGGATAGCGCTCCAGCGTAATAACTGGAGTTTTTTTGACATCATTATGATTATGTGAAAGCCTTATTCGAGAATTTTCAAGATTTGGGATTGTCACAAGTTTCGTATAAGATCATTTTGAAAATGCGAAAACCCCCCGTCCGTATAACGATTCTACTATTCTTATACGAGAATGTTTAGTAAATTAAAAACACACTGAAACAATGAGAACCGTTTAAGTGGAATTTATTGCAATGGCAGGTATGCCATCCTGCCAGGGTTACGCCTTGGCGGGGGCATGCCCCATACCTATACAGCACCGAGAGTTTGGCACTTTTCAGGGTTCCCCACAGAAATAACCACAACAGCCACAGACACTCAGCCCTTAAAAACATTAAATTCTGTACATTCTGACCCCATTTCAACAGACAGATTTCATAAACAACTTCACATGTCCACACAATAAAGCCCCAAACTAAGGGGATTTTGCGTTTTCTCCTTCTCCTTCTTCTTCTTCTCATTCTTATTTTTCCTGCCGCCTATCCCACTAACAACATGTCTCCCCATTGGACATTTCACTGACACCAGCCAAATCTTCACCTACACGACCCAATCAAAAACGCGCATACACACGCAAAATACCCATACCTTTTTATTCTGAAACATTTCCAGTTTTAAATGGCTAGTCTGCCTGTGGCCTAGTGGGCAAGGTTACAGTCTTGGGAACACGGGGTCGTAGGTTAAAGCCCAGCTAGGAACACCTTTCTTTAAAGATTTTCACACTTTCTTGGTTTTATGTGATATTTGCACAAGAGGCATTGAACAAACACAATGAGTAAAGTATTAAATATGTCCGTTCTGTATTTTTGGAGAAATATGCGTTTTAAATTTATCGTCCTATTTTCAACCGGTTGAGAAAGTTCTCAACTTGGTGCCTCACGAACACAGTAACCACTCCCCTTTCCACGCCCCGTAAACCCATGGATAACTCGAGACCCATAGTTTGCGCCGCTGGCTTACGGGCAAGACAATGCAAATATTTCACTAACGTTCATTTAAATTAGACTGCCTTTTAAGGACTATTAGATTATTTCTGGTTATATTCATTTAGCTAGCTAGCTAGCTAACGTTAGCTAACTAGGTAGTTCGCTTTCAAAAGCTATGTTATCGATAACGTTAGCTAGCTAGTTTGCTTTTATGAGGACGTTATAGTTCTGCTTTCATCTTAACTTGGCTAGCTAGATAGCAAAAATTATTATTGGATATAAGTCAACGTTCTTATTTTAGCTATCTATCGATACTTGATATACTACTAAGCTAGCTAGCTTGTGAAAAGTCTCCCAAAAATAGCGCTTATCATGGGGGTAGCTAATGGTAAGGGGCACGGTCTGTCAATCATAGCTAACTGACAGTTCTCATTACCACGCCCAGACGGTTCGGGTGAACTTTTATAGTGGGAAATTTAGGCTTAGAAAAATAAGTTTTCAAGTACATTGAAATGACTGAATAATAAAAAAATTATGCACATTCGTTTTGTTGTCGCCTAAAGACAACTGGGAAGTGTCATGTTCAATCACCATGTTTCTCCTTTAACCTGCTTGGACCCTCACTAATAATTGTCTACTACTTATCAATTATTGCTTTTGCACCATATCTACCCGCCGTTCACCGTTCAGTTATTAACCGGCTACAATATTGCTAAGCCATATGCATTATGACGTACCGTCTGTACGTCCAGTAATTAACCGCCTACAATATTGCAAAGCCATATGGATTCAACGGGAGCTCTTCTGTGCTTACTGGCCTGTGTCCTTCTTTAAAACCACCGGCTAATGATGCTAATGATATTTCACGCATTGCATAGCTATGGCATGGTGCTGCACTAACGAAGTCACAGACTGGTAAACCTCCGGTTTAAGGCTTGAATCCCGCCTCGCCCTCAGGCAGATCATTTCCTCTTTTACACTAACATTTTCTTACGCTTATATTTGCTTTACCAAAACTCACTCACGGCCACCCATATGCATTTCATGACGGCAAATGTATTCCTTTTATTAACAAGTTACACCAGTTCACCACTGTGCCATTTCTACCAACTATATTTCTTCACTTGGCTACCATACAAAACCTTCTTATCAGCAAACGCCACGTTTCTACATTCATGTTACCTCGCCCTGTTCTCTATCTAGCCACATACAAACAATTACTACGTATGTACGTTCTGCAACTCCGCATTAAAACATTACATTTAAAATCATGATTCACTCATAGATATAACTACTAGCACTGAACATTTGAAAAACACATTAGTGCAATAGATTACACACGTTATTTAACCCTCCACTTCAACAACAAAAATTTAATACAGACTGTTATATATACCATTTGACAAGGAAACTAAGCTCGCTCATGGTCACTTCATTCACTTCGCACTATAGTCTGTGATCATGTCAACCTTCACCTACATGCCCATTCTGCTAAAAACATATTGTTTCAACTACGCAATTTCATAATTTCGCCTAATTTATCTCACACTGTTGTTATTTTTTCATATGCAAAGCCTGCTGGGACATCTGCTCCTATTCTCCACTATCAACTTTTCCGGTTCTAGCTTAACAAAACAGCAAAGAGGATTCCTACCTGCAGATAAGCCTATCGAAATGCCTTATAAACCTTACAAACACTAAAAGTGCATGTTCACGAAATAACAGACAACGGAGCAGGACAGAAGGGTACACAAGTTGTGACCTAGGCAGCTCTAATTCTACAGGCTTGCTGATTCTTTTGTCTATCAAGGCTCGTTGGATGCTCGTCAAATCCGTGAGTAGCCTACATACACTGGCCATATTTTACCTTTTTTGATGCGTTTACAATTACGCCACCACGCCAATTGTCACAGCCACTGTTTTACATATATAGCAAACCGAAACTGCTAAACGTACACGCTCATCAGACTGTACAAATTCACACAAGGATAGCCATAATCCACAACCGTTTCTTACAGGGTCACTTCGCATTTCTCACTCTCGTAATAAAACGCTTTGCAAAAAGAAATGATATCTCATAAAAAACACGTTTTCAACATACAAAAATGCCAAGTTACTCACATATACAAGACATACACCATCAATAACTCATTCATTCATACTGCCAAAATCCAGGCCTGCCATTAAAAGTATTGATATCAAAATGACGCCAAGTTACGGTACTACAAACAATATAGGCTATCTTGCCTCACCGAAATTTAATAACATGTATTTCAAAGCAATGCTACCCAATATTTCCTCAATTCTTTCAAGTCACTTTCGGTGTCATTTCGGTGAGGCAAGATAGCCTATATTGTTTGTAATACGAATGTACCTCTCAGATGTGTTTAGCTGAACCTAAGGATGTAAGGGAGGGGGAGTAGTTATACTTTATGCGAGACACGCCTATGACGAGTAAGCTTATAAAAGAGAAGGCTCTCTAGTGTTCAGATAGCCTTCATGCAGAAACTGTTTTTTTTCTCTGAGTGAACTCTCCTATTTGGCCAAATTAATGTTTGAACTGGATATTGTGTAAAAGTCTATTTGACTCTTAAATAGGACTTA
Source organism: Anguilla rostrata (assembly GCF_018555375.3). NCBI lineage: Eukaryota > Metazoa > Chordata > Actinopteri > Anguilliformes > Anguillidae > Anguilla > Anguilla rostrata. The sequence goes on from NC_057934.1 coordinate 58,252,169, forward strand.
AATAGGATCATTTGTTAATGTTAGAGATCTATCCAACTTAAGTTAGACATCATCACCCTGTGCCAAGAGTCTCGGAGTGGTGATGGACAACAGGCTGTCCCTCTCCAAGAACATCGCAGTGGTAAGCCGGGGCGTGCAGATTCTTTCTGTACAACATCCGGAGAATCCGCCCCTTTCTCACCACCCACTCAACTCCGCTCCTGGTCCAAGCAATGGTGCTATCCCGCCAGGACTACTGCAACTCTCTTCTGGCTGGCCTACCGGCATCTGCCATCAGACCCCTGCAACTCATTCAGAATGCTGCAGCTCGTCTGGTCTTCAAACCGTACAAGCCTGCCAGACCCCTCCATTCCGCTACCTCAGGACGCCCGGCACCTCTCCCTCGTCGCACTTGCACTTCCCGGTCATGTCTCCTGTCTGTTTTGGCTCCACGATGGTGGAATGACCTTCCCGTGGAAGTCAGAACAGCTGAGACCCTGACCACCTTCCAACGACGACTGAAGACTCTCCTCTTCAGGCCGCACCTCTCCCCATCCCTCCCTACCTACCTGTACTCTCTAACTGACTTCGTAATCTTAGGGTTGTGGCTAGGTAAGATGTTTATCTTAGTTAACTAAGTTATTGCACCTGTACCTACTCAACTATCGCTTGTTTTATTTGCATAGACTGCTTTGTTGCTGTTTTTGTTGTGTTAATCAGATTAACCTACAGGGTCCAAGTTAAACTACAGGGTCGTTCCCTGCACTTGGAACTGTACTTCCCTCTAGGATTTTCAACACACTTGTTCCTGGTTGTGGTTATACACTTTGTTGTACGTCGCTCTGGATAAGAGCGTCTGCCAAATGCCTGTAATGTAATGTAATCTAAGTGTCATCACCTATCTATTTCCATCCTAAATACACTGCTAGCTAGCTAGCAAGTAAAGTAACTTAAGACAGCTAGCTTATTTATACAAACTAAAATTATGTGGCATACTATATTTGCTTGCTTAATGTTCATTTATGATTTTATATTCGCTGTAATCGGCTACCTGTAGGGAATTTCTGTAAAATCAAGTTTTTGATGGTGATTAACTGTTTGTTCTCTTGTTTAAATATAACAGAAATTACATGTATAACCAAAACTTTCTTTTTGTTTGAGATTGTTAGCGATAAAGTGGAGTAGTATTCATTGGTTAGAAATGTGATGGTTATTTTAAATATTTATTGTATTGAAAGGATAGCCCCTTGAGATGTAGCATCTCATTTTCAAGGGGGTCCTAAATCTCAGAAGTCACATAAATGACTGACATGAACCCACAATTTGCCTCGTAGACCCCACTGCCTTGTGAGCAATCACTGCAGATTTTTAAAGAACATCTTACCAAGACCTCTTCCTTACAGCCTGGCCCCCTCTGTTCATCCCTACCTCTGGACCTGTAGAGCAGTGTAACACCATAAGTAAACCAGGATGAAGTGATTTCACTAGTGTTTACTATTGTCCTTAATTATGTATAAATAAAGCATTACTCAATCACATGTAATTTAACCCTTCAACACAACATTAAAGAAAGCGGCAAAATGACAAACGTTGCACGATACCTTTATCAGCATTGATAGTGAGGTTCATGGTGGCAGTAAAATCACGTCCAATAGTGCATTGATTCAGAATAGGTGAAAACGTGATTGATTTCTCATTCTTTAAGATAGTTGGGTCCAGATGGCTTCCCTGCAAAATCAGTTTTGAATGACTCACTTTTGCAGCTCAGATTTTTTTTTTTTTAATGATCCTTTTTTGCACTAAGTGTGCATCAAATTACAGTCAATTTCTCAGAAGCTCTGGTCCAGAGCAACTTATAATAAGAAATAACATAATTGTATCCGCACAAATTGTGCAGGCACCAGTGCCAGATGTTGGTAACAGACCAGGCAAGTTCAGTGTGCTCGCTTATCCCAACATAGAACCATATTTGAAATGACAAATTCATACACCTGATGTTCATAAAATATTAACCGCGCTACAACAATCCTGAAGAGACTGCATTACATTTAGCATTTAGCAGATGTTCTTATCCACAGCAACTTAGAAAGATTATGATTTTTACGCACAAAGGACGAAGGCAACTTATTATTTCAGTCAGAAATGGACTCACCAGGATCTCTGGCTCCATGTGTCCAAGTGGCCAGGCTGGGAATCAGACTTGGTCAATGTATTTTTGACATACAGAAAAACTCTGGAAAACAAGGAGAACACTGGAAAAGAAGAGAGGAGAGAAGACAGAAGGAAACAGGAGTTAATTCCCAAGAAAAGTGCGCTGTACGATTTCTCTGACAGCAGTGGTCCGCCTGGACGGCCTTGTGCTGCATGATTGTATGACCTAAAAACCAAAAATCCCTTAACTCTGTCCTGCATATGAGATCACAAAGACCACATTAAAATCATTCACTTGTAGGCCTATATATTTCATACAAGTACGAAACCCATGCGTATGAAAGACTTATTCCTTCATTTTTTTCTTCCCACATGCATTATCACACTTGATATATGTATACACGTTTTGCCCTCTGCCTGGCACTCCCTCCCTCACCTCCTCTGTCCCTCCCTCGTCCCTCGTCCCTCACCTCCCGAGCGCCCCTCACCAGACGTCGCGGCTGGCATTGAGGATTTGAACCGCAGACGTCGCGTACCTGGGCCGCGAGGCCGAGTAGCGAGCAGGTACGCGACGTCGGGCAGCAAGCAGGTATGCGACGTCACGACGTCAGGCAGCAAGCAGGTACGCAAAGTCACGACGTCGGGCACGTCGGGCAGCAAGCAGGTATGCGACGTCGGGACGGCGGACAGCGAGCAGGTAGCCTACGCGACGTCGGTAACGTATATAGGTACATATACGTTTGCAATGCTTCGCACTCACTCCCTACCTCCCTCCGTTTATGCCCTGACGAACACCACAATCTCCTTTTTTTTTTTCTTATTAACGGCGCCCCGCCCCGTCGTACCTGCTCGCTGCCCGACGTCACGACCCGACACAGTCGCTGCAGCTTGAGTGACCGTGAAGCCACACTATACACACTAGCCGCGCGGCGGAGCCGCCTCCATTCATTTTGAATGAGGGGTGGCGGCCAGACCCCGCAAGGCATTTTGGGATTGCCGGCGGCGCGGCGGGAGGCGGCGAGGCTGCAGTGGAGACCGCAAAAATCAACTTTGACCCCCTCGCCGCGTCGCGGTAACCAATCTGATTTGATCTAATGATCCGTCAAGTAAATTGTCCCTATTTTTTTTCTAATTTTAGTTCCACATTCTATCGTTCCACAATGGAGGACCTAACTCGTAATTTCCGTATCGGGCTTCCCAACATAATAAAATCTCCTACAGAGACACTGATAAGAGGAAAATAGAAATTGCCGGTGGCTCTGCAATGTAGTTATCGCCGTTAGCTACTATCACTGTCCAGTCTGAATAAAAATCTTTTTTGCAGTAATCTAGCTCTGAAAATGTTAATAAGCTGCCTAGCTAGGCTAACTAGGCTAATGTGTAGCTATAGTGAGTAACAACAAACAATAACAAACAAAAAAATCTTCCTAATGTATTAGTTGCTAGTTGCTCGTTTCTACCAGCCACCTAGCTAGCTATTCAGATAGCCTACAACTTTGAAGGAATTATCTGGCTAATTCGTCAGACAATGTTTTTGTTGTTGGTTGTTAGGCTGTTTAATGTCTAGCTAGTGAGTAGCCTATCTAGGCAGCTGACTAACATCTTTCAGATCTAGGTTACTGCAAAATGATTTTTATTCAGACAGGAGAATGAATATGAAACACGATATTAAACCCGGTCAACATTTAACGAACACAACTGTCTGTCAAAAATAGGTGACACGCCCACAAACCGACTGTGGGGACGCGGCGCGGCGACAGGCGGCCGTCGCCGCGTATAGTGTGGCTTCAGCCTGAGACGGCGACTCACCTGGTGCTCGCCAGTTCTGCAGACCCTGCTCCACCTCTGCCCTGACGAACGATCTCCAGTCACGATCTCTGGCTGGAACGGCGACGGCGGCGTTTTTCCCCCCTTCCTCTTTCTTTATTCCCACATGCATGATCACACTTGCTATTATAGTGTTGTGGACTCGGACTCCTCCCCCTCTGGGTTTCGGACTCCTCCCCTTTCTGTCTCGACTGCATTTTTACTCGGTCTCGGAGAGAGGAGCTGCCGCTGCCGCTCCTCCTGTGGATTCGTACTGCAGACGTCGCAGCTGACATTGAGCATTTGGATAGCGCTCTACGGGCTCCGCCACTAGAGGTCCAGTCTTTTTAGTAACGACGTCGGGCAGCAAGCAGGTATGCCACGTCGCAACGTCGGGACGGCGGACAGCGAGCAGGTACGCGACGTCACGGCGTCGGGCACGTCGGGCAGCAAGCAGGTATGCGACGTCGCAACGTCGGAACGGCGGACAGCGAGCAGGTACGCGACGTCACGACGTCGGGCAGCAAGCAGGTACGCGACGTCGGGCAGCGAGCAGGTACGTGACGTCGGTAACGTAAAAAGGTACATATGCGACGGCACCAGAGATCTTTTTTCTTTTCTTATTAACGGCGCCCGCCCCGTCGTACCTGCTCACTGCCCGACGTCACGACCCGACACAGTCGCTGCAGCTCGAGTGAGACGGCGACTCACCTGGTGCTCGCCAGTTCTGCAGACCCTGCTCCACCTCTGCCCTGACGAACAGCACGATCTCCAATCACAATCTCTGGCTGGACCGGCGACGGCGGCGTTTTTTTCCCCTTCCTCTTTCTTTATTCCCACATGCATGATCACACTTGCTTTATAGTGCTGTGGACTCGGACTCGGACTCCTCTGGGTTTCGGACTCCTCCCCTTTCTGTCTCGACTGCATTTTTACTCGGTCTCGGAGAGAGGAGCTGCGCTGCCGCTCCTCCTGTGGATTCGTACTGCAGACATCGCGGCTGACATTGGGATAGCGCTCTACGGGCTGCGCCACTAGAGGTCCAGTCTTTTTAGTAACGACGTCGGGCAGCAAGCAGGTATGCCACGTCGGGACGGCAGACAGCGAGCAGGTACGCAAAGTCACGACGTCGGGCAGCAAGCAGGTATGCGACGTCGGGACGGCGGACAGCGAGCAGGTATGCGACGTCGCAACGTCGGGACGGCGGACAGCGAGCAGGTACGCGACGTCACGACGTCGGACAGCAAGCAGGTACGCGACGTCGGTAACGTAAAAAGGTACATATACGTTTGCAATGCTTCGCACTCCCTCCCTCCCTCCGTCCCTCCCTCCGGCGACGGCGCCGGCGCCAGAGATCTTTTTTCTTCTTCTTCTTATCAACGGCGCCCCGCCCCGTCGTACCTGCTCACTGCCCGACGTCACGACCCGACACAGTCGCTGCAGCTCGAGTGAGACGGCGACTCACCTGGTGCTCGCCAGTTCTGCAGACCCTGCTCCACCTCTGCCCTGACGAACAGCACGATCTCCAATCACAATCTCTGGCTGGACCGGCGACGGCGGCGTTTTTTTCCCCTTCCTCTTTCTTTATTCCCACATGCATGATCACACTTGCTTTATAGTGCTGTGGACTCGGACTCGGACTCCTCTGGGTTTCGGACTCCTCCCCTTTCTGTCTCGACTGCATTTTTACTCGGTCTCGGAGAGAGGAGCTGCCGCTGCCGCTCCTCCTGTGGATTCGTACTGCAGACATCGCGGCTGACATTGGGATAGCGCTCTACGGGCTGCGCCACTAGAGGTCCAGTCTTTTTAGTAACGACGTCGGGCAGCAAGCAGGTATGCCACGTCGGGACGGCAGACAGCGAGCAGGTACGCAAAGTCACGACGTCGGGCAGCAAGCAGGTATGCGACGTCGGGACGGCGGACAGCGAGCAGGTATGCGACGTCGCAACGTCGGGACGGCGGACAGCGAGCAGGTACGCGACGTCACGACGTCGGACAGCAAGCAGGTACGCGACGTCGGTAACGTAAAAAGGTACATATACGTTTGCAATGCTTCGCACTCCCTCCCTCCCTCCCTCCGGCGACGGCGCCAGAGATCTTTTTTTTTCTTCTTCTTATCAACGGCGCCCCGCCCCGTCGTACCTGCTCACTGCCCGACGTCACGACCCGACACAGTCGCTGCAGCTCGAGTGAGACGGCGACTCACCTGGTGCTCGCCAGTTCTGCAGACCCTGCTCCACCTCTGCCCTGACGAACAGCACGATCTCCAATCACAATCTCTGGCTGGACCGGCGACGGCGGCGTTTTTTCCCCTTCCTCTTTCTTTATTCCCACATGCATGATCACACTTGCTATTATAGTGTTGTGGACTCGGACTCCTCTGGGTTTCGGACTCCTCCCCTTTCTGTCTCGACTGCATTTTTACTCGGTCTCGGAGAGAGGAGCTGCCGCTGTCGCGGCTGACATTGAGCATTTGGATAGCGCTCTACGGGCTGCGCCACTAGAGGTCCAGTCTTTTTAGTCGCGACGTCGGTAACGGATATAGGTACATATACGTTTGCAATGCTTCGCACTCGCTCCCTACCTCCCTCCGTTCCTGCCCTGACGAACACCACGATCTCCTTTTTTTCTTATTAACGGCGCCCCGCCCCGTCGTACCTGCTCGCTGCCCGACGTCACGACCCGACACAGTCGCTGCAGCACGAGTGAGACGGCGACTCACCTGGTGCTCGCCAGTTCTGCAGACCCTGCTCCACCTCTGCCCTGACGAACAGCACGATCCGCTGCCGCTCCTCCTGCGGATTAGTACCGCAGACGTCGCGGCTGACATTGAGCATTTGGATAGCGCTCCACTGGCTGCGCCACTAGAGGCCTAGTCTTTTTAGTAGCTAGAATTACGTTGATATATTTACCGATTATTGCCGAAATATCTCCCAGGGTAAAGTCAAAGATTTTGAAGGATGTTGGTAGTAACATGAGTTTTTTGACATCATTTTGATTATGTGAAAGCCTTATTCGAGAATTTTAAAAATTTCGGATTGTCACAAGTTTCCTATAAGATAATTTTGAGAATGCGAAAACCGACCGTCGGACCTCCGACCTTCAAACCTCCGGTCGTCAGGCCCCCCGTCCGTATAAAGATTCTGCTATTCTTATACGAGAATTTTTAATAAATTAAAAACACCCTTCGCCGTTTAAGTGAATTTATCAAATTTACATGACGGGCATTTAGCAGACAGAGCGACTCACACAGCATATCATTTGCATTGAATACTTTGTAGCCGCTAGAGGTGGGCAGGTAATTAGATGACAAGGTAACGTCATACGCGAATATAGCGAGCCGTCAATTTTGGGGTCCTCACAATCTTACAACGTTTTGTGCCGGTCCCGTGTTAGGACTGCAGGTTATTTTGCCTATCGGGAAGTGCATGTATTGTATGTAAGCTGGAGAAGGTATGTGTATTTCTCTGTTTACTTAAGTGAAGAACTATTTGAGTTGTATAAATGTGTACATGTAAGGTTGCTATTTATACATGTGATCCTGTTTAGCATACTTGTGTAAATGGTATCTTATTGTGCAGCCACGGTTGGAGATGACGTGGCCAGCGTTGACTGACCTTACCGCATACAGTCATTGAGAGCCATCCGGTAATGTAGATTGTTTTATTCATGCTTTTATATTGGTGGCTGGCTTCTCGGTTTGGGTGTGGATGCTTTCTGTGCATGTAGCTTGAGCAGTGCCTTTTGTTTTGCTTATAGGTTTATTTTGAGTAGGTGGCCGATGCATGGATTGACCGCTGTTCCTTCCTTTCGTTTTATGTACTTGTTGCAAATTAGCTGCCCAGCTACCACGAGTGAGAGTGCTTCCGCTCATAGTATCTGGCCTTGTGTTGATTAGCTAATGCGCGGAGCTGGTCGGCTAGCTTGAGCATTTCTTTTTGTTTAATTGTTTTTTGTTTTCATGTTAGCCATTCTCCCCCGCTCTAACTCAATCAGCTAACCCAGTCTTGCTTTAACTATTCTTCGTGCTTTGCCTGCCATTAATTCGAGGGGCTTGTCTATCTGCATGCTGTTGGGTTTGCTTTCCGCCCCTTCTAGATTGCTGTGCTTGACTAAGAGCGTTTGGATTTGCTTTAACTATTTGTGTGTTCTTCTACTTTGCTCTGCGAAGTTTGCAGTGTGATTACAATTGCAGTGTACCTTAATGGAGTGTGTCATTAACAGGTGTATATATTCCCTTCTTTAAGGTCGCAGCAAACACAAGTAAGGTACAAGCCAGCTGGGTAGTCTGTTTGCAGTAAGGGGTGGAAATGTTAAATGTTGTGTATGTTATTTCTCATTAAACCATTTTATCAATTGGAGAAAATAAAGGAAGCTAGCATTTTGCTATCTTCCCTACCATAGTTTTTAAAACAAAAAATGAAATTAATGTTAATAAAAGGGATCTGTTTTTTTTCTCTTTTACTCGAGACTCCTGTCGTTCATACTTGCGTTGGTAACAACATTAATACAGTTGTATATATTCTGGAGCAATGCAGGCGAAGTACCTTATTTAAGGGTGTAACGGCAATGTCCCATCTGGGAATCAAACCTGCAACCTTTAGGTTGCGAGACCACCTCCTTACGACAGTAGAGAAACTTTTTAAATGAAATTGTATCAGTGCAAACTTGCTGAACTCCCTGTTGGTTTAGGCTGGCTGTATTTTTGAATTATTAAAACCTTTGAATTGGTATTTTGAACTCCTGACTCTGTTTCTGGGTTGCATTGTTGCCACTGATGTACCATCCACTCACCTTGTTTTGACCAGTATAAATAAATTTACACCAATGTTAAAATTTCGGTTTTGGTCGGTCTCATGCCTCACCTCTGTACTGTTCGGATATTCCAGGAATGAAGTCGGAAGTTCGGTCATCTCACTGTTCCAACCCGGTGTTGGGGGTACACCTCTCACCCAGTCTCAAGCCAATAGATTTAAGTCGCGGTGTCGACTAAGTTCCAAAGATTTTCTGTGTGTGCAGAGTTTTGGAACAGACGAACCACGATTGACTCCGTCTGCGGTTCAGTTTCTGCATCTCACCAGAATTTCGGGTCGCGATTTTCGCAGCAAAAGGCTCGTTTTTTATCGTTTCTATAGGGAGAACAGGCTCAGCCACGTTTTGCTACTTACAGTGTGTTACATAAAATATAATAGTAATAATATCTGCAATATGTCCCAATTAATAGCATTAGGAGCAAATTGCCTATTTAATTTTAAATCCTTAAAAATTAAGGATTTTTTAAACCATGGTAAGTTTATTTCGGTATTTGGCTCTTGTTGGCAAGTCGTATTATACGTACTGCACCACGGAAAAAAAAATAGTCTCATGAAAAAACGAGAATAAAGTCACTCTCGACATTTAGACAGTAGTAAAAAAAATTATCAGTTAAGTCGAAATATTTCTTACTCAAAAGTAATGAAAATAAATCATAAAATAAGACGCCTAAAGTCTTTTTTTAGGTATGTCGGCGAATACAGGAACTCTGGAACCTTAAAGAAACATTTATATCAATCTTAATTTAATTTGGGTTGTTTACTGATAATCGTAAAACAACACAAGAAATAAATGTTCTGTAATGTTGATATGTACCCAGTGCTTTTTTGTTTTACATAGGAGGTGTGAGCTAAAAGAAGAGGATGTAGATCATTTGGCTACGTATGTTCATTATGAGCAACCATACGCGTTTGTGTGTTTATGGCTAGGCCAATCAACGTGCTCTAGTTCCCTCTAGTTCGGTCATGCAAGTAGATTCTCAGCGTCGGCTTTGTTCACACGGGTTTTTATCTCCTTAATAAACCGGCGGTTTGTTCCAAGTCAGTGTGATCATTGACTCACACACAAACAAACTAATTTCTACAGGGTATGCAGTCAGAAAAGCCATATCCTCAGTTGGCTCCACTACGTATACATTTAATTTTCCGCAAATTGGATTAGTATTATGGACAGGGCCTATACTTAATTACCAAACAGTAAAAATATTTATCGTTTAAGGGGAAATATTTTTATGGATGTTGGCTAAAGCAGGCAATCAGGAACCATGAAGAAATATGAATATCAGTATTAATTCGTTTACAGCCTACTCTGTATGTAAAAAGTCTCCACGCAGGACCAGTTTTTTTCTTGGTAGGTTCGTTAAAATTGTTTTTTGTGGGCTGATAGAAACCATTTCACGGAGCTTTGCTCCCACCTACTGCCCGGGAGTGAATCTGCATCTAAATCTTATCTTAATTTTCTCTTTCAAATGAGCAAAAAAAAGTTTATCAAAAACGACATTTCCAAATTCCACAGCACAGACAAAAAAACTGTAATAAAGCTTATTTCCTTCATTCCACACCTTTGTTTTTCTTCATAAATCTTTCTCTTTATTTAAAATAAACCAAACATTTAAAGATTGCATGTTGCACTCTTTCTCTCCACTGACACATGTTCACATACTCCAGCTGCATATTTGTTCAGTAATTTTAAGTAATTGTTATATTCATTCATTTACTTATTTACCATTTTTTTCATCGCTTTTTTGTCAGTGCATCTTATCACACATTTTGAACAGTACGGCTCTTTGAACTGTCAAAATTGGGTGGGAATTGGATCAGTGTAGGCCCTTTTTGGGTGCCAGATATATTTTAAAAGAATATTTAATTTTGGTTCCCATTTCAAGCGTTTGCTTTCCTTTATTTTATTAGCATTTTTTGAAAGGCCGAGTTCTTTGCTTACAAGCAGAATTCGTCCAACTACATTACAGGCATTTAGCAGATGCTCTTATCCAGAGTGACGTACATTGTATCCATATATACAGCTGGATATATACTGAAGCGATGCAAGGTTAACTACCTTGCTTAAGGGTACAACGGCAGTGTCCTAACGGGGACTTGAACCTGCGACCGTTAGATTACAAGACCAACCCCTTACCCATTACACTACACCGCCACCCAGGACTAGGACTCCTTCATTGAAGAGGTGATCCTGCATGTAGGGAGGTCATCTAAACAGTTATTCTGTAGATTTGCATTCACATTTGTTTTAGACATAAGGGTTGTGTCAAAGTACTGTGTTTAAGGACTAATTTTAACACAGCACGGATGAGCTTAGCTAGTGCATGTGTGGAAAACCTGCTGGGATAGGTCACTAACCGCGGATTACCAAACGTCAAAAGCACCTTTATTCCAGCAGCGCTGCTAGAAAGCTCTTAAAGCTCTACTGGGGCACCGGCCCCCAGCATTCACATCCCTGAAAATGACATTTTTGTGCCCATAAAACTGCCTGACGCTAGCTTCCAGCACCATACCGACAGACACCTGCAGTTGCCATAAGATGAGTTATTTTTCCCCCATTGCTTGTCTAACCGTTCACTTGACAGCGCTTGTGGTCGCTTAGTAGGACTGGCTGATCTGCACTATAAAATGTAACCAGTCCCACATGTGCAGCAATTATCATTGACATGTTTTTTGATACAATGCAAACATGGATTATTTTTCACAACCATTTTCTGTGGCAAAAAATATGAATATAAAAATATTAACATGTTCTGATGATGCCTTATTCCACACTCAGGTGAACTGCTCATTCAGCACATTAGTTAAGAACACTGACAACATTTGAGAAAACTGCCATCATTGGGTATCCTACAGTAATGGAGTGTGAAGTGCAAATAACCTCATGCAATGGTTATGGGTAATGTGCAATAATGGGGCTTCTTGTGCAGTGGAGGTGTGCATCTTTTCTATTACATGTGCTCCACTATCATTTGCACCTTTTCCTGCATAAATACCTTTATTTCGGTGCGTATTGCCTGCTGAGGGAATATAAGGCAGCTGGTTAACTTCCAATAAAATTCTTTAGAACTGCAGAGCTACTGTCAAAATAGAAAATAGTTTTCAACTTTAAAAGAAGATCCCCAAAGAACAGCTTTAGCATTAAGATATAACATATAGCCGTTCGACATAAAATCAGCCACACAGAAACCACGGCACTGTTGTAAAAAAATATTTATTTACATCAAAATATATTAATGTCCGATCACGTTAAACATCAGTACAGTTCATACAGTTCTATAGAATCAGAATTAGAAGAGTGTTGTACCAACTCGTAGACCAGCAACGGAGAAGTAACAGACACACCATAAAAACCAATTAAAGATCTTTCCAGGCAAAAAAAAAAAAAAAACTAGGAACAAACAAAAAGGAAAAAAGTTAAAGGAAAGAGAAAGATGGCAGACAGACCTCACTTTCCTGATTGTATCAGGGGTAGGGTTGCCAGAAATCTGTTTTTTCAACTAGAATGTCAAATTTTCAAACAATTTTACAGGTCGGTTTGTGGGTCATTGCTGGAGGAAATTTTCCGTTACTTTCTTGTGTTAACTGTTGTGTCAATGACTCCCCCCCCCCCCCAGTTCCAACGTTGCTTCCCGATCAGACTTTGTTCCAATTTCACTTCAATTGTAAATCTGGCAACCCCAACCGGGCTGGTATGTGTTCAGCTCCCTTAGTGCTTATCAAAGACACAGCCACAGAAGCCCCAAAGAAATAAACAAAAAACTACTGGGTCAACTGCAGCGTGCTTAGCTGGGGTTAAACCTGAGGTGTAACTACTGCAATACAGCTGGAACCCTGTGAAATAAGAATGAGCTGTTCCAGTTAATTGTGTCCGGTGTCCACCACACCAATAGGGTTTTATATAACCCAAGTTATGATTCATATTTTCATTTTTTTTAAGTTTACATCATGATATATGGCACGGCGGTGCAGTGGGTAGCACTGTTTCCACACAGCAAGAGGGTCGTGGGTTTGAACCTCGGCCTGTGCCTTTCTGTGTGGAGTTTGCACGCTCTCCCCGTGTCCGCGTGGGTTTCCTCCAGGTACTCCGGTTTCCTCCCAGTCCAGAGACATGCAGGTAGGCTAAATTGCCCATAGGTATAAGCGTGTGTGTGCCCTGCAATAGATTGGCTGCCTGTCCAGGGTGTATTCCTGCCTCTTGCCCAATGCACGCTGGGATAGGCTCCAGCTCCCGCGCGACCCTGCCCAGGATAAGCGGGTGTAGATGATGGATGGATGGATGGACTTCATATTGAAGATATGAATTTTAGGCCATATCGCCCACCCTCACAGCATGCAGTACCTCGTTATTCTAAATTGTCAAGATGACAGATTTTGAATAAAGTAGTTGATCGGTAATAGAATTTATTCCTACAGAGTCACAATCTATGAATGACCTAAGAATTCTGTCATTTAGTTTGAACCTCTTTCCATGGTCACGTTCAATCATAATGGTTCCCTCGAGGAGGACGGTCATTTTTGTTTTTTTGTAGTGGATGTCACATTCATTGCATTTCACTTTCACTGGATCTTCGTTTACACGGTCAATCTCATGCTTCGCAGGGCAGACATAGACCATTTTGACATCTGCCGCAATCACCTCACCCACAACCCTTTCCACTCGATCATCCACCTCAGGCACCAAGCCGCGGCAATCGCGAATCTGCCCTGACCCACTCCCTGCGGTCCCAGGGCTGGCCACATCGCCATTCTTTCCTCTCTCTGTCGTTCCACGGACTCTGTGTCGGTCTTCCACTATTCTCATGGCCACACCCACCTGGCAATACAAAAACAATGTTATAAGCCACATTATCAGCTCCCTCGTCTCTCATCTATCAGTTTTTTTAAATGGGTATTGTATCGTTGTCACTCCATCCCAAATGAGCTTAAGCAGCTGCCCAACCTGCTTGGATATCGCTGTAAAAGTTCATCAGGATTTACTATTCATCATTTCCGAGTGGCACTGAATGACCCCATATTAAGTGTATTCTACGCTGTGCCAGTTAAACTTGTGTGCCAAAATGCACTTGGCAGTAACACTCAACAATCTGTTAAAAATGTTTTTAAAACAAACATGCTACAAAAGTACTAAATCATTACAAATAATTCCAAAGGTTTTACTCACTATCGGATCTTCCATTTCATCGCTGATTTGTAGATTTTCTTTTGGGATGTCAAACTTCAAGGCCTTTGCAGGCTTAAAATGTGAAATTGTGCTGGAGGGCAGTGCCCTTTTCTCTATGCATGGACATGGAGGCGGAATAGGATTATCTGGAGTCCTAATTAAAATAAAATTTAAAAAACATTAAACCATATAAGTTTGCTGCAAAACTACTGAGACAGTTGTTTTTCCTGTTTTCCTTATTTTTCCACAAATCAAATTTGTATTTCAAATCAAGCAATGACTACGAGGCTAAATTCACAATATCTGCATTTGTCTTGGTAATTATTCAATTCATAAATATGGCAATATGGTAATCCTGTGAAATTTTGAAGCAGCTGAATGTCATTTGTCCCAGTGCTTATATTGACTTGGAAAGGGGGACTCAACTCATTGAATGGCCCAGCTGTAATCCAGGACAATGTCACTTAAAAAAAAAAAAAAAAACACATGGAACAAATGCAGAAATCGTGAATTTTGCCCCAGTCATAGTTTGATTTGAAACGCAAATTTGATTAGTACAGAAGGAACATAACCAATTATGTGTACTGTCCTTACTTCTCATTTTGTTCACTCAGAGATGATCCATGCTGTTCAAAACTGCCGAATCTCACAGACTTCTGATTCACGTTACCGTCCTCTGGCTCCACCTGTCTGCACATAAACTTTAATTTAAAAACACTGAAATACATCCATTCCCTCAGCTACTTTCCATTACCTTAACAACATCAAAATCAATCATCAGTACATCGGCTGTCTGTCAATCAAGCAATTCATGTGTGTGTACAATGGTCCCACATTTTAACTTATCTCCACAGCCATGTTTCCCATTACAAAATGTCCGACTATGAAGGCTGTGAGATGTTGGGAAGGCTGGATGGGGATTGCATTCCACTGCCACACTGGAAAACCTGTTTTGCTGAGCATGACAAAATTTTTAAAAAAATTGTGTTAAAACCTACCAAAATGATATCAAGCTATATAACGGTTGATTATACGTGGGAAAGAAACCGGCAAAACCTGCAGATATTGCAGTCGTCCAGGACATCTGGATTTCCTTTTGGATAATGTTATAAGTAATGTTATAGGCATAGCTGTGTAAGATGTCTTGTCATACCTTCTTCTGTTACAATATACATTGCTGTTTGTCAGGTTAACATTACACGTACAGATAATTAATGGAACTGCATGCCATCTCAGTACCGCAACATTTAGCATGGCTAATACTGATGATCTCCACTACTGTCCATCGCTCTGGATCAGTGTGTGCCAAGTGCCTGCAATGTTAATAGCAGTGAATTCCCTCACCTGTCTGCTGTCCTGGCCTGGTTCTGTGGAGGCCACATTGTGACTGTTGTGCTGCTGCTCATCTTCTTCCGTATCAGACACCACTCTTCTGTGCTTTCTCATGTTGCCCTCACCACCATCAGCTTCTTCAGCACCGATGAGTACATGTGAGTATTTCTATACAGTACCATTAACAGTGATGTTAATGGTAGAACCTGTTGCAAAAATGCACTGATTGAAAACAGGCAATACTATGATTAAATGAGGAGGCTCTTCAGAGAGGCTCCACATTCTACCATTAACAGTGATGTTAATGGTAGAATCTATTGCGAAAGTGCACTGATAGAAAACAGGCGATACAGTGATTCCTTTTCCCATCACTATAAGGCTCTTCAGAGAGTCTTCAGAGAGTCTGTTGGCTGGGCCGGCGATTGATTTAGGCTTCTTTGTTTTGTTCCTTCCTTTGTATCAGTGGCGGTAGATGACACTTTATTGTAGGACACTGTGACATATACGCCCTGCAATGCTTCGCGGAGGCGGAGGCGGGGCAAGTTTCGTAAAAGATCATTTTGAGAATGCAAAAACCCCATGTCCGTATAACGATTCTACTATTCTTATACGAGAATGTTTAGTAAATTAAAAACACACTGAAACAATGCGAACCGTTTAAGTGGAATTTATCACATTTACATGACGGGCATTTAGCAGACAGAGCGACTCACACAGCATAGCATTTACATTGAAAACATTAATATAGTTGTATATATTCTGGAGCAATGCAGGCGATGAACCTTATTTAAGGGTATAACGGCAATGTCCCATCCGGGAATCAATCCTGCAACGTTTAGGTTACGAGACCACCTCCTTACGACAGTAGAGAAACTGTTTTAATGGAATTTTATCAGTGCAAACTTGCTGAACTCCCTGTTTTTTTAGACTGGCTGTATTTTTGAATGATTAAAACCTTTGACTTCGTATTTTGAACTCTTGAGTCTGCTTCTGGGTTGCATTGTTGCCACTGAGGTACCATCGACTCACCTTGTTTTGACAGGTATACAAAAATGTACACCTCGGTTACATAGTATAGACGATATAAAACGTGTTTCCAGTACATGATACAGTACAATGTCTGTATACGAGGCGAGTTTTTGTGTGTTTGTTTGCGAAACACACAGCGAAACTCCCAGCAGAACACTGAATTAAATCTTTTAACGTTACATATTATCTGAAACGTTACGCGATCTGACCGTATAGTTTTTATGAACATTCCGTCAAAATGATTCAGCCTTGTTTGCTACCTAAACTTCACAGCACAGTCATTCCCGTTATCATGCTTCAGCCATTCACAACTGACCTGGGACTTGGAAGCTATGTGGCGGTATCAAGTCTCCAGTGAAAATATTGCCCTGGCTATATCAGTCAGAATTCAAGTTGCACCGTGGGTCTGGCCGGTTTTGTGCTTGTTTATTTTAATCACTTGGCGGCCATGAACACATTATTTAAGGATATTACATCTCTAAAAATGTAGATGGGTGAGGTAGAATGGGGGTAGACAATTTTGGAGAAGATTTTGTGTTACTAGTTCTTACTACTAGTTCAACGAACTAATTTCTACAGGGTATGCAGTCAGAAAAGCCATATCCTCAGTTGGCTCTACTACGTATAAATTTAATTTTTCGCAAATTGGATTAGTATTATGGACAGGCCCTATATTAATTACCACCATGATGGGAATAGACAGGTGAAACAACATAAATATTGTTTGTATGCACATGGTGGAGTCTTAAATATTAACATCCCTGTAACTGTGGTTTTTACTAGTTTTAGTACTGATGTTCACTGATGTGCACCTGTGACCCTGACCAGGAATAAGCAGGTTAGATAATGGATGGATAGGACCGATGAGTGTCTTGGTGGACTAAATACCTAAAAATACCTAATATGGCCTTCTGCTGCTCCTTGTTGTAAGAGAATATATTGCAATCTTTAGGCTACATTAAAGCTATAGCCAGTAAAGGTTACCAACCAAAAGTCAGGACACCTCAACAACAATCAATCACGTTTATTTTTCTATAGAACTCCAAGGTACCCCACGGCACTGAACAGTGAAAGACAATTAGCAAAATACATGAGGACCAGTTGATTCACTTACATACATATTATATGACAGCACAACCACAACATATTCCATTTACATTTTGGCATTTCTCAGGCATGACTAACATGGGGTTCACATTCTTGTACGTACAGATAATTTACACAGCTGGACATTTAACTGGACTAATTCAGATTAAGTACCTTCCTCAAGGTTACAATGGTGTTGTTACGTTCCCCCCGTGTTCCTTCCCCTCGTCTTGTGTATGTGTCGCAGCTTGGAGCTGGGAAGGGGCAGGAGCGACCGCGATTGGCTATGAGGAAGAAAGCTGGGGGAACGGTAGCTGCAGACGTGTGGCTTGCACGCCGGGGCTACCTGCAGTTCGGCGCAGCGGAGCAGGAGGAGCTGGCGCTGCACACCTTCCTGCGAACCCTTACAGCGGAGCGGCTGCGCCAGCACGTCCGCCTCACCACACCCCGCTCCCTCAACGAGGCTCTGCTGGAGGCGGAGCGAACAGAGAACATCCTGGTGGAGCAGCCCACTCCACAGGAAGCTTTTCGTCCTTCGGTCAGGGCGGCCGACTGCGAGGAGGAGGTCCGTTTGGCTCGGCCATCTCCTCACGGGTGGCGACCAAAGGGACGGGAGGGCCGCTACTACCGCCGCGGCAAACCGGGCCACCAGGCACGCGACTGTCCAGCCCTGGTGGCCAAACCTCGAGCCCCCCAGCCGGCGGGAACCCTTGGCCTGGACCTTCTGGCCCGGGTGCCAGTGTCGACGTGTCAGGGCCCACCATCTCCCTCGGCACAGAGACTGCCTCTCCAGCCCGGCAGGCACAGGACGACAGCCTCCTTATCTCCTCCGGTACCAAGGTCAGACTCCACTTTTTGCTGCTTTCTCATGTTGCCTCATGTTTCTCACTTCTCCAGTCGTGTTACCTCTTCTTTGCAGTTACTTCTTCTTTGCAGTTACTTCTTCTTTCTGAACATTCTTTCTCCACAATCTCCCTCCACATTCTCCCTCCACATTCTCACTCACTCACTCACTCACTCACTCACTCACTCACTCACTCACTCACTCACTCACCGGGAATCAATCCTGCAACGTTTAGGTTATGAGACCCCCTACTTACGACAGTAGAGAAACTGTTTTAATGAAATTTTATTAGTGCAAACTTGCTGAACTCCCTGTGTTTTTTTAGGCCGGCTGTATTTTTGAATTATTAAAACCTCTGACTTCGTATTTTGAACTCTTGAGTCTGTTTATGGGTTGCATTGTTGCCACTGAGGTACCATCGACTCACCTTGTTTTGACCGGTATAAATAAATCTCATAAAAAATATGTTTGCAACGTACAAAAATGCCAAGTTACTCAAAAGTATTGATATCAAAATGACGCCAAGTTACGGTACTACAAACAATATAGGCTATCTTGCCTCACCGAAATGACATAAGATGTATTTCAACGCAATGCTACCCAATATTTCTTCAATTCTTTCAAGTAACTTGGCCCTGTGTGTATAAGCATGCAGTACATGGACAGGCCAAACATATGTGTGGATGGTTCTCTCACAGTCAAGATTGATTGAATAGGCGTGTATATGTCCAATTTGTATTGATATGTAGCCTATGTATTTCGCTGCCCAGCCTTTCTGTTGCGTGAATGATAGTATGTTTCTTGGTATAAGTGTGTGTTCGTAAATGTGAATGTAACATGCTGCGAGGGAAATGTCCCCATGGGGATAAAGAAGTTCTCTATATATGTATGTACAATATATATTTTACATGCAGTATTTATTATAAGTAGCAAATATAGAAGAACTTGTACATTTAGTAAAAATAATTTGACAAGCAAGTATGAACATATGTTTTCTGGAGGAATGTGCTTCCTCTAGTTATTCACCAGCAGTTTTGTACCTGAATTTAAATGTGTTTGATAGCAATACTTTTGAGTAACTTGGCATTTTTGTACGTTGAAAACGTGTTTTTTTTAAATGAGATATTTCTTTTTGCAAAGCGTTTTATTATGAGAGTGAGAAATGCGAAGTGACCCTGTAAGAAACGGTTGTGGATTATGGCTATGTGTAAAACGTATCAGAAACGCATATGAAATATGGCCAGTGTATGTACTCACGGATTTGACGTCCATCCAACGAGCCTTGAATGACAAAAGAATCAGCAAGCCCGTAGAATTATAACTCCCTAGGTCGCAACTTGTGTAGCCTTCTGTCCTGCTCCGTTGTCTGTTGTTTCATGGAGATGCACTTTTAGTGTTTGTAAGGTTTATAAGGCATTTTGATAGGCTTATTTGCAGGTAGGAATCCTCTTTGCTGTTTTGCTAAACTAGAACCGGAAAACATGATAATGGAGAATAGGAGCAGACGTGTATGTCCCAGCAGGCTTTGCATATGAGAAAATAACAACAGTGTGAGACTAATTAGGATGAAATTATGAAATTGCGTAGTTGAAACAATATGTTTTTAGCAGAATGGGTATGTAGGTGAAGGTTGACATGATCACGGACTATAGTGCAGAGTAAATGGAGTGACCATGAGCGAGCTTATATTCGTTATCGAACGGTATATATAACAGTCGCTATAAAGGGCCAGTTGTTAAAGTGGACGGTGAAGTAACGTGTGCAATCTATTGCACTGGTGTGTTTTTTTCATGTTCAGTACTAGTAGTTATAATTATGAGTGAATCATGTTTTTAAATGTAATGTTTTAATGGGGAGTTGCAGAACGTACATACGTAGTAATTGTTTGTATGTGGCTAGATAGAGAACAGGGCGAGGTAACATGAATGTAGAAACGTGGCGTTTGCTGATAAGAAGGTTTTGTACAGTAGCCAAGTGAAGAAATGTAGTTAGTAGAAATTGCACAGCTGTGAACTGGTGTAACTTTTGAATAAAAGGAATACATTTTCCGTCATGAAATGCATATGGGTGGCCGTGAGTGAGTTTTGGTAAAGCAAATATAAGCGTAAGAAAACGTTAGTGTAAAAGAGGAAATTATCTGCCTGAGGACGAGGCGGGATTCAATCGTTCAACCGGAGGTTTACCAGTCTGTGACTTTGTTAGTGCAGCACCATGACATAGCTATCCAGTGCGTGAAATATCATTAGCAAACCTGTCCGTGGTTTTAAAGAAGAACACAGGCGAGTTAGCACAGAAGAGCTCCCGTTGAATCCATATGGCTTTGCAATATTGTAGCCGGTTAACAATTGAACGTGCAGACGGTACGTCATAATACAGTTCGGGGAACGGCTGGTAGATATGGTGCAACAGCAATAATTGAAGAGTAGTAGACAATTATTTGTGAGGGTAAAAGCATGTTAAAGAAACGTGTCCCTAGCTGGGTTTGAATCGAAGATCCGGTGTTCCCGAGACTGTAACCTTACCCACTAGGCCACAAGCAGATTAGTTATTTAAACTGGAAATGCCCTGCATGGAAAGTGCGATAGAAAAATGATGCTTAGCCACAGCAATAAGAAACCGAAAATTACGAATGTACCTCTCAGATGTGTTTAGCTGAACCTAAGGATGTAAGGGAGGGGGAGAAGTTATACTTTATGTGAGACACGCCTATGACGTGTAAGCTTATAAAAGAGAAGGCTCTCTAGTGTTCAGAGAGCCTTCATGCAGAAACTGTTTTTTTTCTCTGTGTGCACTCTCCTATTTGGCCAAATTCATGTTTGAACTGGATATTGTGTAAAAGTCTATTTGACTCTTAAATAGGACTTAAATAGGATCTTTTGTTAATGTTAGAGATATTAAGTTAGATCTATCCAACTTAAGTTAGACATCATCACCCTGTGCCAAGAGTCTCGGAGTGGTGATGGACAACAGGCTGTCCCTCTCCAAGAACATCGCAGTGGTAAGCCGGGGCGTGCAGATTCTTTCTGTGCAACATCCGGAGAATCCGCCCCTTTCTCACCACCCACTCAACTCCGCTCCTGGTCCAAGCAATGGTGCTATCCCGCCAGGACTACTGCAACTCTCTTCTGGCTGGCCTACCGGCATCTGCCATCAGACCCCTGCAACTCATTCAGAATGCTGCAGCTCGTCTGGTCTTCAAACCGTACAAGCCTGCCAGACCCCTCCATTCCGCTACCTCAGGACGCCCGGCACCTCTCCCTCGTCGCACTTGCACTTCCCGGTCATGTCTCCTGTCTGTTTTGGCTCCACGATGGTGGAATGACCTTCCCGTGGAAGTCAGAACAGCTGAGACCCTGACCACCTTCCAACGACGACTGAAGACTCTCCTCTTCAGGCCGCACCTCTCCCCATCCCTCCCTACCTACCTGTACTCTCTAACTGACTTCGTAATCTTAGGGTTGTGGCTAGGTAAGATGTTTATCTTAGTTAACTAAGTTATTGCACCTGTACCTACTCAACTATCGCTTGTTTTATTTGCATAGACTGCTTTGTTGCTGTTTTTGTTGTGTTAATCAGATTAACCTACAGGGTCCAAGTTAAACTACAGGGTCGTTCCCTGCACTTGGAACTGTACTTCCCTCTAGGATTTTCAACACACTTGGTCCTGGTTGTGGTTATACACTTTGTTGTACGTCGCTCTGGATAAGAGCGTCTGCCAAATGCCTGTAATGTAATGTAATCTAAGTGTCATCACCTATCTATTTCCATCCTAAATACACTGCTAGCTAGCTAGCAAGTAAAGTAACTTAAGACAGCTAGCTTATTTATACAAACTAAAATTATGTGGCATACTATATTTGCTTGCTTAATGTTCATTTATGATTTTATATTAGCTGTAATCGGCTACCTGTAGGGAATTTCTGTCAAATAAAGTTTTTGATGGTGATTAACTGTTTGTTCTCTTGTTTAAATAAATCTGCCCTGACCCACTCCCTGCGGTCCCAGGGCTGACCACATCGCCATTCTTTCCTCTCTCTGTCGTTCCACGGACTCTGTGGACTTCCACTATTCTCATGGCCACACCCACCTGACAATACAAAAACAATGTTATAAGCCACATTATCAGCTCCCTCGTCTCTCATCTATCGGTTTTTTTAAACGGGTATTGTATCGTTGTCACTCCATCCCAAATGAGCTAAAGCAGCTGCCCAACCTGCTCGGATATCGCTGTAAAAGTTCATCAGGATTGACTATTCATCATTTCCGAGAGGCACTGAATGACCCCATATTATGTGTATTCTACGCTGTGCCAGTTAAACTTGTGTGCCAAAATGCACTTGGCAGTAACACTCAACAATCTGTTAAAAATGTTTTTAAAACAAACATGCTACAAAAGTACTAAATCATTACAAATAATTCCAAAGGTTTTATTCACTATCGGATCTTCCATTTCATCGCTGATTTGTAGATTTTCTTTTGGGATGTCAAACTTCAAGGCCTTTGCAGGCTTAAAATGTGAAATTGTGCTGGAGGGCAGTGCCCTTTTCTCTATGCATGGACATGGAGGCGGAATAGGATTGTCTGGAGTCCTAATTAAAATAAAATTTAAAAAACATTAAACCATATAAGTTTACTGCAAAACTACTGAGACAGTTGTTTTTCCTGTTTTCCTTATTTTTCCACAAATCAAATTTGTATTTCAAATCAAACAATGACTACGAGGCTAAATTCACAATTTCTGCATTTGTCTTGGTAATTATTCAATTTATAAATATGGCAATATGGTAATCCTGTGAAATTTTGAAGCAGCTGATTGTCATTTGTCCCAGTGCTTATACTGACTTGGAAAGGGGGACTCGACTCATTGAATGGCCCAGCTGTAATCCAGGACAATGTCACTTTAAAAAAAAAAAAAACACATGGAACAAATGCAGAAATCGTGAATTTTGCCCCAGTCATAGTTTGATTTGAAACGCAAATTTGATTAGTACAGAAGGAACATAACCAATTATTATGTGTACTGTCCTTACTTCTCATTTTGTTCACTCAGAGATGATCCATGCTGTTCAAAACTGCCGAATCTCACAGACTTCTGATTCACGTTACCCTCCTCTGGCTCCACCTCTCCGTATATAAACTTTAATTTATAAACACTGAAATACATCCATTCGCTCAGCTACTTTCCATTACCTTAACAACATCAAAATCAATCATCAGTACATCGGCTGTCTGTCAATCAAGCAATTCATGTGTGTGTACAACGGTCCCACATTTTAACTTGTATCTCCACAGCCATGTTTCCCATTACAAAATGTCCGACTATGAAGGCTGTGAGATGTTGGGAAGGCTGGATGGGGATTGCATTCCACTGCCACACTGGAAAACCTGTTTTGCTGAGCATGACACAATTTATTTTTTAATTGTGTCAAAACCTACCAAAATGATATCAGGCTATATAACGGTTGATTATACGTGGGAGATAATACGTCCAGGACATCTGGATTTCCTTTTGGATAGTGTTATAAGTAATGTTATGGGCATAGCTGTGTAAGATGTCTTGTCATACCTTCTTCTGTTACAATACAAATTGCTGTTTGTCAGGTTAACATTACACATGCAGATAATTAATGGAACTGCGTGCCTTCTCGGTACCCCAACATTTAGCATGGCTAATACTGATGATCTCCACTACTGTCCATCACTCTGGATCAGTGTGTGCCAAGTGCCTGTAATGTTAATAGCAGTGAATTCCCTCACCTGTCTGCTGTCCTGGCCTGGTTCTGTGGAGGCCACATTGTGACTGTTGTGCTGCTGCTCATCTTCTTCCGTATCAGACTCCACTCTTCTGTGCTTTCTCATGTTGCCCTCACCACCATCAGCTTCTTCAGCACCGATGAGTACATTTGAGTATTTCTATACAGTACCATTAACAGTGATGTTAATGGTAGAACCTGTTGCAAAAGTGCACTGATTGAAAACAGGTGATACTATGATTAAACGAGGAGGCTCTTCAGAGAGGCTCCACATTCTACCATTAACAGTGGAGCAGAGCGTATCATCTAGACTAGTAAACTGCCGCAGTACCTGCCCGATGACGCACTGGTCTAGTTTACTAGTCTAGATGATGCTCTCCGCCCCGCCATGCCCCGCGAAGCATTTCAGAGAGTCGATGATGCGCTAGACTAGCCCGCACTATAACGCACTAGACATCGAACCTGTACCTGCTCGATGTATATGCCCAAATACCTTCAACCTTCGAACCTTCAACATCGCGGCTGGAATTGAGCATATGGATAGCGCTCTACGGCCATTTAGCTAGAATGACGTTATACTATTCTTATACGAGAATGTTTAATAAATTAAAAACACACTGAAACAATGAGAACCGTTAAGTGGAATTTATTACATTTACATGACGGACATTTAGCATACAGAGCGACTCAAACAGCATAGCATTTACATTGAATACATTAATACAGTTGTATATATTCTGGAGCAATGCAGGCGATGTACCTTATTTAAGGGTACAACGGCAATGTCCCATCCGGGAATCAATCCTGCAACGTTTAGTTTACGAGACCACCTCGTTACGACAGTAGAAACTGTTTTAATGAAATTTTATCAGTGCAAACTTGCTGAAATCCCTGTGTTTTTTTAAGCTGGCTGTATTTTTGAATTATTAAAACCTCTGACTTCGTATTTTGAACTCTTGAGTCTGTTTCTGGGTTGCATTGTTGCCACTGAGGTACCATCGACTCACCTTGTTTTGACCGGTATAAATAAATTTACACCTCGGTTACATAGTATATACTATACATAGTATAATATAAAACGTGTTTCCAGTACATGTACAGTACAATGTCTGTAAACGAGGCGGGTTTTTGTGTGTTTGTTTGCGAAACACACAGCACAACATATGTGACAGCACAACCACAACATATTCCATTTACATTTAGGCATTTCTCAGGCATTACCGTCCCGGGCATAGCATTTACATTGAATACATTAATACATTATTTTTCGGGGAGCCCCAACCGGGCATAGTATTTACATTGAATACATTAATGTAATGTAATGTAATATCATTTACATTGAATATACACAACTGTATTAATGTACTCAATGTAAATGCTCTACCCGGTTCGGGTGGCCGTCCCGGGCATAGGATTTACATTGAGTACATTAATGTAATGTAATGTAATATCATTTACATTGAATATACACAACTGTATTAATGTACTCAATGTAAATGCTCTGCATTTACATTGAATACATTAATATATTGAATACATTAAGTACATATATCCCGGTCGAGGCTCCCCGACCGGGCATAGCATTTACATTGAATACATTAATACAGATGTATATATTCCAGTCGGGGATCCCCGGCCCGGCCCGGCCAGGCCCGGCCCCAGACGGGGATCCCCGCACGTCCCGCTCCCCATCCCCGGCCCGGGACGGGAAGGACCGGAATATATACAACTGTATTAATGTATTTAATGTAAATGCTATGCCGGGGACGGCCCCAACCGGGCATAGTATTTACATTGAATACATTAATGTAATGTAATGTAATATCATTTACATTGAATATACACAACTGTATTAATGTACTCAATGTAAATGCTCTACCCGGTTCGGGTGGCCGTCCCGGGCATAGGATTTACATTGAGTACATTAATACATTATTTTTCGGGGAGCCCCAACCGGGCATAGCATTTACATTGAATACATTAATACATTATTTTTCGGGGAGCCCCAACCGGGCATAGTATTTACATTGAATACATTAATGTAATGTAATGTAATATCATTTACATTGAATATACACAACTGTATTAATGTACTCAATGTAAATGCTCTACCCGGTTCGGGTGGCCGTCCCGGGCATAGCATTTACATTGAATACATTAATACATTATTTTTCGGGGAGCCCCAACCGGGCATAGCATTTACATTGAATACATTAATATATTGAATACATTAAATACATATATCCCGGTCGAGGCTCCCCGACTGGGCATAGCATTTACACTGAATACATTAATACAGTTGTATATATTCCGGTCGATATATGTATGAATGTATTCAACGTATTAGTGTATTCAATGTAAATGGCATTGGATCCCCGCGGGGATCCCCGCACGTCCCGGCCCCCATCCCCAGCCCGGGACTGGACGGGAAGGACCGGAATATATACAACTGTATTAATGTATTCAATGTAAATGCTATGCCCGGTCGTGGATCCCAGACCGGGCATAGCTTTTACATTGAGTACATTAATACAGTTGTATATATTCGGGGCTCCCCGACCGGGCATAGTATTTACATTGAATACATTAATACAGTTGTTTATATTCCGGCCCGGCCCCAGACGGGGATCCCCGCACGTCCCGACCCCCATCCCGTCCCCTGCCCGACGTCCTCCTGTGGATTCGCACCTTCAACATCGCGTTTGGAATTGAGCATATGGATAGCGCTCCAGTGTAATAACTGGAGTTTTTTTGACATCATTTTGATTATGTGAAAGCCTCATTCGTGAATTTTGAAGATTTGGGATTGTCACAAGTTTCGTATAAGATCATTTTGAGAATGCGAAAACCCCCCGTCCGTATAACGATTCTACTATTCTTATACGAGAATGTTTAGTAAATTAAAAATACACTGAAACAATGAGAACCGTTTAAGTGAAATTTATTACATTTACACGACGGGCATTTAGCAGACAGAGCGACTCACACAGCATAGCATTTACATTGAATACATTAATACAGTTGTATATATTCTGGAGCAATGCAGGCGATGTACCTTGTTTAAGGGTACAACGGCAATGTCCCATCCGGGAATCAATCCTGCAACGTTTAGGTTACGAGACCACCTCCTTATGACAGTAGAGAAACTGTTTTAAATGAAATTTTATCAGTGCAAACTTGCTGAACTCCCTGTGTTTTTTTAGGCTGGCTGTATTTTTGAATTATTAAAACCTTTGACTTCGTATTTTGAACTTTTGCGTCTGTTTCTGGGTTGCATTGTTGCCACTGAGGTACCATCGACTCACCTTGTTTTGACCGGTATAAATAAATTTACACCTCGGTTACATAGTATAGACGATATAAAACGTGTTTCCAGTACATGATACAGTACAATGTCTGTATACGAGTATGCCACATAACTAAAATTATGTGGCATACTATATTTGCTTGTTTAATGTTCATTTATGATTTTATATTAGCTGTAATCGGCTACCTGTAGGGAATTTTTGTCAAATAAAGTTTTTGATGGTGATTAACTGTTTGTTCTCTTGTTTAAATATAACAGAAATTACATGTATAACCAAAACTTTCTTTTTGTTAGAGATTGTTAGCGATAAAGTGGAGTAGTATTCATTGGTTAGAAATGTGATGGTTATTTTAAATATTTATTGTATTGAAAGGATAGCCCCTTGAGATGTAGCATCTCATTTTCAAGGGGGTCCTAAATCTCAGAAGTCACATAAATGACTGACATGAACCCACAATTTGCCTCGTAGACCCCACTGCCTTGTGAGCAATCACTGCAGATTTTTAAAGAACATCTTACCAAGACCTCTTCCTTACAGCCTGGCCCCCTCTGTTCATCCCTACCTCTGGACCTGTAGAGCAGTGTAACACCATAAGTAAACCAGGATGAAGTGATTTTACTAGTGTTTACTATTGTCCTTGATTATGTATAAATAAAGCATTACTCAATCACATGTAATTTAACCCTTCAACACAACATTAAAGAAAGCGGCAAAATGACAAACGTTGCACGATACCTTTATCAGCATTGATAGTGAGGTTCATGGTGGCAGTAAAATCACGTCTAATAGTGCATCGATTCAGAATAGGTGAAAACGTGATTGATTTCACATTCTTTAAGATAGCCGGGTCCAGAAGGCTTCCCTGCAAAATCAGTTTTGATTGACTCACTTTTGCGGTTCAGATTTTTTTTTTTTTTTAATGATCCTTTTTTGCACTAAGTGTGCATCAAATTACAGTCAATTTCTCAGAAGCTCTGGTCCAGAGCAACTTATAATAAGAAATAACATAATTGTATCCACACAAATTGTGCAGGCACCAGTGCCAGACGTTGGTAACAGACCAGGCAAGTTCAGTGTGTTCGCTTATCCCAACATAGAACCATATTTGAAATGACAGATTCATACAGCTGATGTTCATAAAATATTAACCGCGCTACAACATTCCTGAAGAGACTGCATTACATTTAGCATTTAGCAGATGTTCTTATCCACAGCAGCTTAGAAAGATTATGATTTTTACGCGCAAAGGGCGAAGGCAGCTTATTATTTCAGTCTAGTGAGAAATTGACTCACCAGGATCTCTGGCTCCATGTGTCCAAGTGGCCAGGCTGGGAATCGCACAGATTTGGTCAATGTATTGTTGACATACTGGAAAACTCAGGAACACTTGAAAAGAAGAGAGGAGGTAAGACAGAAGGAAACAGGAGTCAATGCCCAGTTCTTGGTAGGTTCGTTAAAAGTTTTTTATGGGCGGATAGAAACCATTTCACGGAGCTTTGCTGCCACCTACTGTCCAGGACTGGATCTGCATCTAAATCTTATCTTTTTTCTTTCAAATGAGTAAAAAAAGTTCATCAAAAACGACATTTCCAAATTCCACAGCACAGACTAAAAACTGTAATAAAGCTTATTTCCTTCATTCCTCACCTTTGTTATTCTTCAAAAATATTTCTCTTTCTCTTTATCTAAAATAAACTGAACATTTAAAGATTGCATGTTGCACTCTTTCTCTCCTCTGACACATGTTCACATTCTCCAGTTGCATATTTGTTCAGTAATTGTAAGTAATTGTTATATTCAGTATTACCTGTCACAGCGTTAATCTGCTTATTGTGCACTATTTATCTTTGTTTCTTCCAATTGACCTTCTCATTCCCGCGTTCTGTTGAATTGAAAAGAAGTGTCTCCATTTTGTTTTGTTATCCCATTTTTCCTGCAGCTCCTTCCAGCTGTTTCTGCAGCACAGTATGTTGGGTCACAGACAGGTGGAGGCAGTCAGTCAGTCCATCAGCAGCTGATCACTGGAGCAGGACTCCAAATCACTCGGCGAGAGAAGCACATGATTACCAGCAGGGGGCAGCAAAGTCACCACCACAAGAAATTACAGAAATAATATTAAAAGTAATTTCATATCATAGCTTGTTTCATTTACTTATTTACCATTTTTTTCATCGCTTTTTTGTCAGTGCATCTTATCACACATTTTTAACAGTATGGCTCCTTGAACTGTCTATTTTTTACATTAAGGTGACAACCATGACATTAAGGTTGAACACGGTGGCAGAAGGAACATTCCAAAATAGGGTGGGAATTGGATCAGTGTAGGCCCTTTTTGGGTGCCAAACATTTTTTGAAAGGCCGAGTTCTTTGCTTACAAGCAGAATTTGTCCAACCACATTACAGGCATTTAGCAG
The DNA here is from genome assembly GCF_018555375.3 of Anguilla rostrata. Taxonomy (NCBI): domain Eukaryota; kingdom Metazoa; phylum Chordata; class Actinopteri; order Anguilliformes; family Anguillidae; genus Anguilla; species Anguilla rostrata. The sequence continues at coordinate 58,281,846 of NC_057934.1, forward strand.
ACGCTCTTATCCAGAGTGACTTACATTGTATCCATTCATACAGTTGGATATATACTGAAGCAATGAAAGGTTTACCTACCTTGCTCAAGGTTACAACGGCAGTGTCCTAACAGGGAATTGAACCTGCGACCGTTAGATTACAAGACCAACCCCTTACCCATTATACTACACTGCCACCCAGAACTAGGACTCCTTCATTGAAGAGGTGATGCTGCATGTAGGGAGGCCATCTTAACAGTTATTCTGTAGATTTGCATTCACATTTGTTTTAGACATAAGGGTTGTGTCGAAGTAGTGGTGTGTTTAAGGACTAATTTTAACACAGCACGAATGAGCTTAGCTAGTGCATGTGTGGAAAACCTGCTGGGCTAGGTCACCTTCTGCGGATTACCAAACGTCAAAAGCACCTTTATTCCAGTAGCGCTGCTAGAAAGCTCTTAAAGCTCTACTGGGGCTACCGGCCCCCAGCATTCACATCCCTGAAAATGACATTTTTGTGCCCATAAAACTGCCTGACGCTAGCTTCCAGCATCATACCGACAGACACCTGCAGTTGCCATAAGATGAGTTATTTTTCCCCCATTGCTTGTTTAACCGTTCACTTGACAGCGTTTGTGGTCGCTTAGTAGGACTGGCTGATCTGCACTATAAAATGTAACCAGTCCCACATGTGCAGCAATTATCATTGACATGTTTTTTGATACAATACAAACATGGATTATTTTTCACAACCATTTTCTGTGGCAAAAAAATATGAATATAAAAATATTAACATGTTCTGATGATGCCTCATTCCACACTCAGGTGAACTGCTCATTCAGCACATTAGTTAAGAACACTGACAACATTTGAGAAAACTGCCATCATTGGGTATCCTACAGTAATGGAGTGTGAAGTGCAAAGAACCTCATGCAATGGTTATGGGTAATGTGCAATAATGGGGCTTCTTGTGCAGTGAAGGTGTGCACCTTTCCATTACATGTGCTCCACTATCATTTGCACCTTTTCCTGCATAAATACCTTTACTTCGGTGTGTATTGCCTGCAGAGGGAATATAAGGCAGCTGGTTAACTTCCAATAAAATTCTTTAGAACTGCAGAGCTACTGTCAAAATAGAAAATAGTTTTCAACTTTAAAAGAAGATCCCCAAAGAACAGCTTTAGCATTAAGATATAACATATAGCCTTTCGACATAAAATCAGCCACACAGAAACCACGGCACTGTTGTAAAAAAATATTTATTTACATCAAAATATATTAATGTCCGATCACGTTAAACATCAGTACAGTTCATACAGTTCTATAGCATCAGAATTAGAAGAGTGTTGTACCAACTCGTAGACCAGCAACGGAGAAGTAACGGACACACCATAAAAACCAATTAAAGATCTTTCCAGGCAAAAAAAAAAAAAAAAAAAAAAAGTTTCCTTTAAAAAGTTAAAGGAAAGAGAAAGATGGCAGACAGACCTCACTTTCCTGATTGTATCAGGGGTAGGGTTGCCAGAAATCTGTTTTTTCAACTAGAATGTCAAATTTTCAAACAATTTTTACAGGTCCGGTTTGTGGCGTCATTGCTGGAGGAAATTTTCCGTTACTTTCTTGTGTTAACTGTTGTGTCAATGACTCCCCCCCCCAGTTCCAACGTTGCTTCCCCGATCCGACTTTGTTCGCAATTTCACTTCTAATTGTAAATCTGGCAACCCCAATCCGGGCTGGTATGTGTTCAGCTCCCTTAGTGCTTATCAAAGAAGCACAGCCAGCCAGAAGCCCCAAAGAAATAAACAAAAAACTACTGGGTCAACTGCAGCGTGCTTAGCTGGGGTTAAACCTGAGGTGTAACTACTGCAATACAGCTGGAACCCTGTGAAATAAGAATGAGCTGTTCCAGTTAATTGTGTCCGGAGTCCACCACACCAATAGGGTTTAGACAGAAAAATCTGAACCAAAAAATTAATTGAAAAATGACCCGTTTTAAATGTTTTACCTTCTGAGAAAAGATATTTTATACCAATCACTTTATACATTTTATTTCAGAAAAAAATCCTTCTTGTGGTAGCTTTGGTGCAGGAATGAAAAAATTGCACAATAAAAATATTCAGTGTATCGAGCCATGTCTTAACTTTTCTGGTTTTATATAACCCAAGTTATGATTCAAATTTTCATTTTTTTTAAGTTTACATCATAATATATGGCACGGTGGTGCAGTGGGTAGCACTGTTTCCACACAGCAAGAGGGTCGTGGGTTTGAACCTCGGCCTGTGCCTTTCTGTGTGGAGTTTGCACGCTCTCCCCGTGTCCATGTGGGTTTCCTCCAGGTACTCCAGTTTCCTCCCACAGTCCAGAGACATGCAGGTAGGCTAAATTGCCCATAGGTATAAGCGTGTGTGTGCCCCGCAATAGATTGGCTGCCTGTCCAGGGTGTATTCCTGCCTCTTGCCCAATGCACACTGGGATAGGCTCCAGCTCCCGCGCGACCCTGCCCAGGATAAGCGGGTGTAGATAATGGATGGATGGATGGACTTCATATTGTGATATGAATTTTAGGCCATATCACCCACCCTCACAGCATGCAGTACCTCGTTATTCTTAACTGTCAAGCTGACAGTTTTTGAATAAAATAGTTGATCGGTAATAGAATCTATTCCTACAGAGTCACAATCTATGAATGACCTAAGAATTCTGTCATTTAGTTTGAACCTCTTTCCATGGTCACGTCCAATCATAATGGTTCCCTCGAGGAGGACGGTCATTTTAGTTTTTTTGTAGTGGATGTCACATCCATTGCATTTCACTTTCACTGGATCTTCGTTTACACGGTGAATCTCATGCTTCTCAGGGCAGACAAAGACCATTTTTACATCTGCCGCAATCACCTCACCCACAACCCTTTCCACTGGATCATCCACCTCAGGCATCAAGCCGCGGCAATCGCGAATCTGCCCTGACCCACTCCCTGCGGTCCCAGGGCTGACCACATCGCCATTCTTTCCTCTCTCTGTCGTTCCACGGACTCTGTGTCGGTCTTCCACTATTCTCATGGCCACACCCACCTGACAATACAAAAACAATGTTATAAGCCACATTATCAGCTCCCTCGTCTCTCATCTATCAGTTTTTTTAAACGGGTATTGTATCGTTGTCACTCCATCCCAAATGAGCTAAAGCAGCTGCCAAACCTGCTCGGATATCGCTGTAAAAGTTAATCAGGATTTACTATTCATCACTTCCGAGTGGCACTGAATGACCCCATGTTAAGTGTATTCTACGCTGTGCCAGTTAAACTTGTGTAACACTCAACAATCTGTTAAAAATGTTTTTAAAACAAACATGCTACAAAAGTACTGAATCATTACAAATAATTCCAAAGGTTTTACTCACTATCGGATCTTCCATTTCATCGCTGATTTGTAGATTTTCTTTTGGGATGTCAAACTTCAAGGCCTTTGCAGGCTTAAAATGTGAAATTGTGCTGGAGGGCAGTGCCCTTTTCTCTATGCATGGACATGGAGGCGGAATAGGATTGTCTGGAGTCCTAATTAAAACAAAATTTAAAAAACATCAAACCACATAAATTTACTGCAAAACTACTGAGACAGTTGTTTTTCCTGTTTTCCTTATTTTTCCACGAATCAAATTTGTATTTCAAATCAAACAATGACTACGAGGCTAAATTCACAATTTCTGCATTTGTCTTGGTAATTATTCAATTTATAAATATGGCAATATGGTAATCCTGTGAAATTTTGAAGCAGCTGATTGTCATTTGTCCCAGTGCTTATACTGACTTGGAAAGGGGGACTCGACTCATTGAATGGCCCAGCTGTAATCCAGGACAATGTCACTTTAAAAAAAAGAAAAAACCACATGGAACAAATGCAGAAATCGTGAATTTTGCCCCAGTCATAGTTTGATTTGAAACGCAAATTTGATTAGTACAGAAGGAACATAACCAATTATGTGTACTGTTCTTACTTCTCATTTTGTTCATTCAGAGATGATCCATGCTGTTCAAAACTGCCGAATCTCACAGACTTCTGATTCACGTTACCGTCCTCTGGCTCCACCTGTCCGCACATGAACTTTAATTTAAAAACACTGAAATACATCCATTCCCTCAGCTACTTTCCATTACCTCAACAACATCAAAATCAATCATCAGTACATCGGCTGTCTGTCAATCAAGCAATTCATGTGTGTGTACAATGGTCCCACATTTTAACTTATCTCCACAGCCATGTTTCCCATTACAAAATGTCCGACTATGAAGGCTGTGAGATGTTGGGAAGGCTGGATGGGGATTGCATTCCACTGCCACACTGGAAAACCTGTTTTGCTGAGCATGACACAATTTATTTTTTAATTGTGTTAAAACCTACCAAAATGATATCAAGCTATATAACGGTTGATTATACGTGGGAAAGAAACCGGCAAAACCTGCAGATATTGCAGTCCTCCAGGACATCTGGATTTCCTTTTGGATAATGTTATAAGTAATGTTATAGGCATACCTGTGTAAGATGTCTTGTCATACCTTCTTCTGTTACAATACAAATTGCTGTTTGTCAGGTTAACATTACACGTACAGATAATTAATGGAACTGCGTGCCATCTCAGTACCGCAACATTTAGCATGGCTAATACTGTCCATCGCTCTGGATCAGTGTGTGTCGAGTGCCTGTAATGTTAATAGCAGTGAATTCCCTCACCTGTCTGCTGTCCTGGCCTGGTTCTGTGGAGACCACATCTTTAGCTCCTAGGGTATCAGGGTCCACTCTTCTGTGCTTTCTCTTGTTGCCCTCACCACCACCAGCATCTCCAGAACCAGTGTGTGCCCTAGGGTCACCGTTAAGAATGCGTTTGAAACACTGATTACTGACTCACTGACCTAGAACTCACACGTGACACTGTACAGGTGACATCACTCCCTTTGAGAACAGGTGAAGCCCCAGTTCCCTGCCCTGCATGGAAAGTGTGATAGAAAAATGATGCTTAGCCACAGCAATAAGAAACCATAAACAGAAAATTACAAATGTACCTCTCACCGCTCCCTTAAAAGATGTGTTTTGCTGAACCTAAAGATGTAAAGGAGGGGGAGAAGATTATATTTTATGCGAGACACGTCTATGAAGCGTAAATGTATAAAGAGAAGGCTCTCTAGTGTTCAGAGAGCCTTCATACAGAAACTGTTTTTTTTCTATGTGTGAACTCTCATATTTGGCCAGATTCATGTTTGAACTGAATATTGTGTAAAAGTCTATTTGACTCTTAAATATGACTTAAATAGGATCATTTGTTAATGTTAGAGGTATTAAGTTAGATCTATCCAACTTAAGTTAGACATCATCACCCTGTGCCAAGAATCTTGGAGTGGTGATGGACAACAGGCTGTCCCTCTCCAAGAACATTGCAGTGGTAAGCCGGGGCGTGCAGATTCTTTCTGTACAACATCCGGAGAATTCGCCCCTTTCTCACCACCCACTCAACTCCGCTCCTGGTCCAAGCAATGGTACTATCCCGCCAGGACTACTGCAACTCTCTTCTGGCTGGCCTACCGGCATCTGCCATCATTTTTGTACGTTTGTACGTTGAAAACGTGTTTTTTTATGAGATAGCATTTGAGATACATTGAATAGGCTACTTTGTAGCCGCTAGAGGTGGGCAGGTAATTAGATGTCACGGTAACATCATACGCGAATATATGCATATAAGCATGTTCTAAACAGGCAGACAGTGAGTCGTCAATCTTGGGGTCCTCACAATCTTACACTGGTTAAGAGTTTGTGTGCGGCGTTGATAAATGGTTTGTGCCGGTCCAGTGTTAGGACTGCAGGTTGTTTTGCCTATCCGGAAGTGCATGTACTGTATGTAAGCTGGAAAAGGTATGTGTATTTCTCTGTTTACTTAAGTGAAGAACTATTTGAGTTGTATAAATGTGTACATGTAAGGTTGCTATTTATACATGTGATCCTGTTTAGCATACTTGTGTAAATGGGGGTATCTCATTGTGCAGCCACGGTTGGAGATGACGTGGCCAGCGTTGACTGACCTTACCGCATACAGTCATTGAGAGCCATCCGGTAATGTAGATTGTTTTATTCATGCTTTTATATTGGTGGCTTCTTGGTTTGGGTGTGTATGCTTTCTGTGCATGTAGCTTGAGCAGTGCCTTTTGTTGAGCTGGAGAAAATAAAGGATGCTAGCATTTTGTTATCTTCCCTACCATAGTTTTTTTTAATAAACTTGATGTTAATAAAATGGATCTGTTTTTTTTTCTCTTTTACTCGAGAATCCTGTCGTTCATACTTGCGTTGGTAACAACATTAATACAGTTGTATATATTCTGGAGCAATGCAGGTGAAGTACCTTATTTAAGGGTACAACGGCAATGTCCCATCCGGGAATCAAACTTGCAACCTTTAGGTTACGAGACCACCTCCTTACGACAGTAGAGAAACGTTTTAAATGAAATTTTATCAGTGCAAACTTGCTGAACTCCATGTGTTTTTTTAGGCTGGCTGTATTTTTGAATTATTAAAACCTTTGAATTGGTATTTTGAACTCCTGACTCTGTTTCTGGGTTGCATTGTTGCCACTGAGGCACCATCCACTCACCTTGTTTTGACCGGTATAAATAAATTTACACCAATGTTAAAATGTCGGTTTTGGTCGGTCTCATGCCTCACCTCTGTACTGTTCGGATATTCCAGGAATGAAGTCGAAAGTTCGGTCATCTCACTGTTCCAACCCGGCGTTGGGGGGTGCACCTCTCCTCCAGTCTCAAGCTAATGGATTTAAGTCGCGGTGTCGACTAAGATCGAAAGATGTTCTGTGTGCAAAGTTTTGGAACAGACGAACCACGGTTGACTGTCCGTCTGCGGTTCAGCTTCTGAATCTCACCAGAATCTCGGGTCGCAATTTTCGCAGCAAATGCCTCGTTTTTTTATCGTTTCTATAGGGAGAACAGGCTCAGCCACGTTTTGCTACTTACAGTGAGTGTTACATAAAATATATTAGTACGAATATCTGCAATATGTCCCAATTAATAGCATTAGGAGCAAATTGCCTATTTTTTTTTTTTTTAATCATTAAAAATTAAGGATTTTTTAAACCATGGTAAGTTTATTTCGGTATTTGGCTCTTGTTGGCTAGTCGTATTATAGAAGAGTACTGCGCCACGGAAAAAAAAAAATTGTCTCATGAAAAAACGAGAATAAAGTCACTCTAGACATTTAGACAGTAGTAAAAAAAATTCTCAGTTAAGTCGAAATATTTCTTACTCAAAAGTAATGAGAATAAATCTTTAAAAAAGACGCCTAAAGTCTTTTTTAGGTATGTCGGCAAATACAGGAACTCTGTAACCTTAAAGAAACATTTATATCAATCTTAATTTAATTTGGGTTGTTTACTGATAATCATAAAACAACATAAGAAATAAATGTTCTGTAATGTTGATATTTACCCAGTGCTTTTTTGTTTTACATAGGAGGTGTGAGCTAAAAGAAGAGGATGTAGATCATTTGGCTACGTATGTTCATTATGAGCAACCATACCTGTTTGTGTGTTTATGGCTAGGCCAATCAACGTGCTCTAGTTCCCTCTGGTTCGGTCATGCAAGTAGACTCTCAGCGTCGGCTTTGTTCACACGGGTTTTATCTCCTTAATAAACCGGCGGTTTGTTCCAAGTCAGTGTGATCATTGACTCACACACAAACAAACTAATTTCTGCAGGGTATGCAATCAGAAAAGCCATATCCTCAGTTAGCTCCACTACGTATAAATTTAATAAACCTTTTTTCCACAAATTGGATTAGTATTATGGACAGGCCCTATACTTAATTACCATCATGATGGGAATAGACAGGTGAAACGACATAGATATTGCTTGTATGCACATGGTGGAGTCTTAAATATTAACATCCCTGTAACCGTTTTTACTAGTTTTAGTACTGATGTTCACTGATGTGCACCTGTGACCCTGACCAGGAATAAGCAGGTTTGATAATGGATGGATAGGACCTATGAGTGTCTTGGTGGACTAAATACTTAATATGGCCTTCTGCTGCTCCTTGTTGTAAGAGAATATATTGCAATCATTAGACTACATTAAAGCTATAGCCAGTAAAGGTTACCAACCAAAAGTCAGGACACCTCAACAAGAATCAATAACGTTTATTTTTCTATAGAACTCCAAGGTACCCCACGGCACTGAACAGTGAAAAACAATTAGCAAAATACACATGAGGACCAGTTGATTCACTTACATACAGATTATATGACAGCACAACCACAACATATTCCATTCACATTTAGGCATTTCTCAGGCATGACTAACATGGGGTTCACATTCTTGTACGTACAGATAATTTACACAGCTGGACATTTAACTGGACTAATTCAGATTAAGTACCTTCCTCAAGGGTACAATGGCGGTGCCCCCACCTACGTGTGATTTGTTGTGTTTCGCATCTCTTGTAGTTGTTGTTACGTTCCCCCCGTGTTCCTTCCCCTCGTCTTGTGTATGTGTCGCAGCTTGGAGCTGGGTAGGGGCAGGAGCGACCGCGACTGGCATGTCCGCCTCACCACACCCCGCTCCCTCAACGAGGCTCTGCTGGAGGCAGAGCGAACAGAGAACATCCTGGTGGAGCAGCCCACTCTACAGGAAGCTTTTCGTCCTTTCGTCAGGACGGCCGACTACAAGGAGGGAAAGAGGTCCGTTGGGCTCGGCCATCTCCTCACGGTCAGCGACCAAAGGGACGGGAGGGCCGCTGCTACCGCCACGACGAACCGGGCCACCAGGCACGCGACTGTCCAGCCCCGGCGCCCAAACCTCGAGCCCTCCAGCCGGTGGAAACCATTAGCTTGGACCTCAGTTAGTCAGGGCCCACCATCTCCCTCGGCACTGCCTCTCCAGCCCGGCAGGCACAGGAAGACAGCCCGAAGAGCCCACCGCCAAGCAGCTACAGCCCAGCTGCGCAGCAGCAAACCGGCATATCTTGCAGTCTTCCTATCCATGCTCTCTTTCTCTGGCATCACCTGGTCGGGTTCTGTGGAGTCTACTACACGGTTGGCGAGCTCCTCCTCCTTATCTCCTGTGGTATCAAGGTCAGACTCCACTTTTTTCTGCTTTCTCATGTTGCTGTCACCACCATCAGCTTCTCCAGCACCGATGTGCACAAGTGAGCATTTGCATGCAATCTGTCCATCGATGTTCATTCCTACTTGTGGACTTGGAACAATTACATGTATGGTAGAATCTGCTGCAAAAGTGCACTGACTGAAAACAGGTGATACAATGATTCCTTTGTGCGTCACTATGTTTAAACGATGATCACAAACTCCAGGAGGCTCTTCAGAGATTCTGTTGGCTGGGCGAGCAATTGAGTCACACTTTTTCATTTTGTTTCTTCCTTTTTTCTTATTAACAGCGGTGCTGGAACAACAGTGGCGGCGGCCTTTTTTTCCTTCCTTTTCAGTGCCCAAAGAGCTACAGCCCAGCTGCGAACTGGCAAATCTTGCAGTCTTCCTATCCATGCTCTCTTTCTCTGGCATCACCTGGTCTGGTTCTGCGGAGACAGTTGGTGAGTGAGCTCCTCATTGTGTACCGTGAATCACAATACATATACACCCACACCACAGATGTGTCATCTAGAGGAGTGTCTATGGTCAGGAAACTTGGAAACTTGGAAACCACAGGAAACTTGGAGACTGTGGTCTCTGCCTTTACGGTACCACAAGAGTCTAGATGACACATCTAGATGTGTATGGAGACCACAGGAGACTGGAGACCACAAGAGTCTTGTGTCTCTACAAGTGTAGAGTCTCGTGTCTATACAAGTGTAGAGTGTAGAGACTCGTGTTCACGGTACCACAGGAGACTCGTGTCTGTCGCGGTCTGCCGCGGATTCGAACCGTCGACATTGCGGCTGGACTTGAGCATATGGATAGCGCTCTACGGGCTGCGCCACTAGCTATTTTTGGTAGCTAGAATTACGTATACTTTCCGATTAATGCGCCAGCATGTCCGCCTGGCATTGAGCATGTGGATAGCGCTCCAGCTTAATAACTGGAGTTTTTTTGACATCATTTTGATTATGTGAAAGCCTTATTCGAGAATTTGGAAGATTTCGGATTGTCACAAGTTTATATATGATATAAGATAATTTTGAGAATGCGAAAACCGTCGGACCTCCGACCGTCAGACACCCGATCCGTATAACGATTCTACTATTCTTATAGTAAATTAAAAACACACAGAAACAATGAGAACCGTTTAAGTGGAATTTATTAAATTTACACGACGGGCATTTAGCAGACAGAGCGACTCACACATCATTTACATTGAATACTTTGTAGCCGCTAGAGGTGGGCAGGTAATTAACGTCAACGTTAGGGAGGGCTGGATCAGCAGGTAGCCAGCTAGCTCAAAGTCAGGTTTATTTGTCATTACAAACCATATGCTGTACAGTACACGATGTAACGAAACTTCGTTTCGCAAGGCTTCGGTCTAACATAGACTTTCAGTTTGCTTACAGCACTTACAAAGGAATACACACATTGTGAAAATCAGAATCACAGTGCACTTAGACAAGACAGGTGCAGTAGGCAAGAGATAGACAATTTCTAATAAATAGTTTTATTAAAACATAGCAAGTAGTAAATATATTGTCGGTAATTTATCGAACACCATGCTGGCTAGCTATATTGTTGTTGTTAATATAACTTAATAGTAACAAATCTGTTATTTCCAGTAATTTTTAATTGAAATACGATATCAAAGTGACACTAGAAGTAGAAGGACACAAGCGTGTTATATTCGGCTATGAAGGTAAGTATAAGGTTAGCTCTGGTTCGCCAGAAAGCTAAATATCTAGCTTGCTAACCACAGCGAGTTAGCCAATTAGAGATATTTCACTTCGACATAACATAAATTATTTTCTGGAGGCGACTCCATTGTGTTTTCGTAGCGCGAAGCAACATCTGCTGTCCGTTAACAGCGTCTCTGTTCCTCTCGGTTGTCCCGAAAATGAATGAATAGGGAGCCTGACATCTGTGAGGAAAAGCGATTCTGTGAACGTTGACGGTCAGCAGGGGAGGCAGAGCTATATAAGTACAATGTGTTAGGCTCCACAAAATTAGTTGTTATACCGAAGTGAAATATCTCTGAACTAAGTTTTGTACTACCGTTAGTATTTTGTGACATGTTGTTTGTGCTGTAGTTGTTCTAATAAATATTTATATTGCTTGTCAGATCGCCTGTGTAATGGTGTTCAGTTCACTACCGAGCTGTTTGTTTTCATCACTGATGAAAACTACCCACACATTTTAAAATCAGCTGATATATCTTAAGTAGGCTTGTCGAGTAGTGTGAAGCTAGCGACAGTAAGGACTTTCGCGCGGGTCTGAAAATTTCAAAATAAAAGTCCGACGATAAAACCACTGTTACGTTCAACAAAATGAAATTAATTAAGGACAAATCGGACTGCAGTTGTCCTAAAATATGAACTATTCGTTTTCTATTTGTACAATATTAAAACAACTTCGATTTTAAACACAGACATTGTAAAACTATTCACAACACTAATATTAATTACAAACAAATCTGTCTTCATTTTTTCTATTTTTTCCCCCTACATTTTTAACAATGACAATGCAAAAATTTTAAAGGAGAATTGAAGATACACCCAAATACACCCATTACTTTTAATTATTATTGCAATATCTAATACAACATTACATCAGTACATGAGTTTAACTGAATGGTAAGGCAAGAATTATAGTAATTTAAAATGCATTACTTCAACATTCTGTGCTACCTTGTAACATCAACTATGCGCTGCTGCCTCCCCTGGACATGTTGTCTCAATGATATGGGGGTGTTTTGAATACCTTGGACCCTCCACTCTTCAGATATGGTGTCACTTATATCAAATAATCGTCATAGAAAATGTGGCTGGGGTTTGAACATGCAGTACATAGGTGAATTTCATTCAATTAAATCCCAATTGCTTTCTGATAGCATAACATATATACTGCGCTGCTGCCTCCCCAGGACATGTTGTCTCAATGATATGGGGGTGTTTTGAATACCTTGGACCCTCCACTCTTCAGATATGGTGTCACTTATATCAAATAAGAGATATTTTTTGTGAATAAATATTTTTATTTTCAGAAAAGTAAGGCATACATTACAGAGAAAATCTTTCATAAAAGTATAGCATGTCAGCCTCCTCCCAAATTTGACACAAACAAGATTCAGTTGAGTCTACACACTCCAACAGTCCACTTCATCCCCGGGAACTATTACTTTCTCGCAGTATGGACTTGCACTCCCTCTGGCACCCCTCCCCCCATGGGAAATAAATTGTTCTTGCAGAATATGGACACTGACACACACAAGCTCACACAAATCCACTTTTTCTCTTAATGAAATTCGCCTATGTACTGCATGTTCAAACCCCAGCCACATTTTCTATGACGCTTATTTGATATAAGCGACACCATATCTGAAGAGTGGAGGGTCCAAGGTATCCAAGACACCCCCATTTAATTGAGACAACATGTCCAGGGGAGGCAGCAGAGCATGTTATCTGTTATGCTATCTGTCTCATGCCTCACCTCACAGAGGTGAGGCATGAGACCGACCAAAACCGAAATTTTAACATTGGTGTAAATTAATTTGTACCGGTCAAAACAAGGTGAGTGGATGGTACCTCAGTGGCAACAATGTAACCCAGAAACAGAGTCAGGAGTTCAAAATACCAATTCAAAGGTTTTAATAATTCAAAAATACAGCCAGCCTAAAAAAAAAAAAAAACACAGGGAGTTCAGCAAGTTTGCACTGATAAAATTTCATTTAAAAAGTTTCTCTACTGTCGTAAGGAGGTGGTCTCGTAACCTAAAGGTTGCAGGTTATACGAAACAAGTTATACGAGTATACGAAACTTGTGACACCATATCTGAAGAGTGGAGGGTCCAAGGTATTCAAAACACCCCCATATCATTGAGACACCATGTCCTGGGGAGGCAGCAGGGCAGTATATATGTTATGCTATCAGAAAGCAATTGGGATTTAATTGAATGAAATTCGCCTATGTACTGCATGTTCAAACCCCAGCCACATTTTCTATGACGCTTATTTGATATAAGTGACACCATATCTGAAGAGTGGAGGGTCCAAGGTTTTCAAAACACCCCCATATCATTGAGACAACATGTCCAGGGGAGGTAGCATTGACCTATACTAGCAGTAGAGAGGAATTCACTGTTTAGTTGAACCACAACATTTTCTATCAAATTTTCTATCATGTTTATTTGATATCTTTGTCATCATATCAATTTAGTGAAGGGCTGTATGCAGTAAATGTGCATTGTTAATTCAAGTGTTAACAGATAACTTTTGGTCTGACTCTGGAATGTGGGTCCAAATGGTATCTATTTAGAGTTTAATTAGCACTGGACATTTTATTGTGTACTAACAAACCCATGCCACATAGTTTATCCTATAACAATTAGCCAGGAAGCTATCATCTAGAGTTGTTAGAACACCTCAGTGGTAACATGACCTATTAATTATGACAAATATGCTGGAATCAGTTTTATATTCTCCTAAAAAAAGCAAGATCATGGTATTTCATATTTAGACTTACTGCACTTCCAAGAATCAACATGGCAGAAATATAAAGAAAGCTTTATAAAAATACACTGCCTTTTTAATTGGCATTATAATTATAACGGAGTATTTTTACATGTCAAAACGTCGCTAGTTTAGAAAATAAACTTTGAGATACGCGTTTCTCGCTTTCGCGCAGGCAGACTTTTATTTTGAACGATTTCCGACGAATCTGCCGTCTTACTGTCGCTCACGGTCGCTCATTTCACGGAACTGGCTTGTCGCGATGTCCGTCAATACATCTTGTAATTACAATTAACAACTAAAATAAACGTGCATCTGCAGTTTCAACATTGAATATCCAAATATGTGCTTGCTAACAAGCTAGCTGGCTAAAACGTAATTTGCTAATCATAACATAAAATATAGCTAGCTAACTGATTTTATGACATTCTTGAGTAACAAGTACCACATGACTGAAACTGCGTTCGTTCTCAATGAACGATAAAAAAAACAAAGGAGTTGGTAGTGGACTCAGACTTTTGGACCCAAATGTATGTGAGGAGAAAAGTTTAATATCGAGTGTAATCTTATTGATTCACAAAGCAGTAGCTAACTAGCTAGCTATCGTAATGAGTTAGTTTGTTAGTTTGCAACAGTCATGCTACCTAGCAAGTTTTCTTATTATTTTGGAGCACATCTGTGGGAAAGCTGTGAAAGGGCAAATAAATTCTTCTTCGAATTGGTACACAGGGGAACGCAACAAAACTGGTTGCTCTTTGTCGCTGCCATTGTTTTGGTGGCTGTTAAGATAACCGGAAATGAGAGACCCCTACATCCGGTTTTCATACCCGAAAATGTGAAATAGGCCTATGGCGGGCGCGGCCATGCTGTCGATTTGGAGCCAAAACCATAGAGTTAAGCGGTCTTGTGATTGTTACAATGTGATTGACAGTCAGGTGCGGAAAAACCCATCAACCTGTACGAACGATTGCAGAACGAACTTGAGGCTAGCTGACTGTCTGCCGTTATGTTTTAAAATATATTATCAAAGGTTAACGGAGTTTAATTTCCATCCGTGACTGTATGGTGTCATGTAATCACGTTATATGTATGACATTAATATTACAATTATGTTCAGTTATCTTCAGTTTATGTTTCTCAGCAAAACGAAAATGCTTAGCTAGCATATCAGCTTGCCAGTGAGCTAGGTAGGCTATCCATGGTTAGCTCACGCATTAGCAATATGAACCACAGGGAAGAACATCGACTAAACTGATGGTCAATCAATTAGAGATGTGTAGGCTACTGGTGATTTGAATCTAATTTTCGTATAACTGTCTGGTAGACCTGCTTAACCGAGCAAGTTATCGTCGTAGGTTTTTGCCACAGTCAGTTAATGAGCCAGCAACTGCTACTAGCTACTCCATCGCCGTTTGTGGTGTTCACTTGCTGGGTGACACTAGCTGACTGATCGTTCGCAAGTCACTTTCTACCGAATAAACATTAACACTGTCAGCGGTGATTAACAAATCTACCAATTATTTTAATAACTGATCTGCAGGCGTGTAAATATGACAACGCACTTTGAACAGCAAGTTTTCCACCTGGTGCATGAAGACAAAAATAATGTACATTGATTTTCTAATTATTTTTTTCTTGTAAATCATCAAAACCAATGGAGAAAAGCCAATATACACAAGGAGCCCCCAGGACCGATTCTGAGAACCACTGTCTTAAATGCTCTTGTCGGTCCCTTAAATGCTAAAAACATGTTCCTTTCTAAATGTCAGTCTTACAAAGGTGGTTAATTTAGTGTGATTCTGTGTGTGTGATTTCATCGTGTGTTGCATGTTATTCAGCAAATAAACCTTAAGACTCTTAATTCGCTTCGTGAAACTGAAAATTTTGCAGTGTTTATCCCAAAATCGGGATTATAGTAGCTTTGTCACATGCGTGAAGCATGGCCCAGGTAGACATTTACGGAATGTACATGACTGACAAGCCGTCAAACACGTTTGACAGATTGAATATTTGCAGTTTAGGGTTAGCTTGGTAGCCGAAGTTGCGAACTGTTTTAGCACAGGCTATTGGACTACCAAATATAGCAAGCTGATTACGCTTTCTGCCAACTAATTATTTGGTTAAGTAGGCTAAAGGAAATAGTAAAAATGACTTGGCTACGAAAAACTACAGAGGAGGATTATTTTATGGTCGTCTAGTGCAGCTATAAATAGCACACGCCATAATGAAATCACTACGAAATGGGATGCCTGCGTTTTCTGACTTCGCACAGGTGGACCGTGGTCAGAGCCGCAATGTCAAGGCCAAGAGGCGCCACCTCCCACCCCAGTGACCATAGACTGTAGCCCCTACTGTAGCTTAGTCCGCTTCAATAATCAGGAAGTGACGCAAACTGTACCTCATTGGTCCACAACAAATATTATAATAGTGCCCAAATGACACAATAAATCATGAAATCGACCCATGGACAGTCATAAGACGAATAAAATACACATATTGTGACTATTTGTTCTCATGAGAAAAAATGATTGACTTTGTATTTTGACCTCATTTGTACCGTAGACTTACATGGAAACCGGATATGAAAACACCTATACTGGAGCCAACCGTAGTGGCGCTAGTGAGCAACCAGGAACAACGAGACCAGGAAATGAGCTTCAAAAACGAAGTCTGGTTTTGGCCGCTTGCTTCCAACCTAACGATAGTTTAGCAGGCTTCTTCTTGAATTATTATAGTGTCATTAATATAGTGTTTATATTGTTAATAATAGTGTTGCAATATATTCCGTTTAAATAAACGTTTTGCTAAGTTTTGTCGGAGCTGAACCGGTTTCTAACCGACAGAGACTATAGCCGCGTTTCCACCGCAGGAACTATACCCCGGAACTAGGAACCTTTTGAGGAACTCAGTGCGTTTCCACCGCAGGAACTAGGGTCTAAATTTAGTTCTGGGGGCTTTGTTTTACCCCCCAAAACGTTCCTGCTCGGGAGGTAGTACTTTCCGAAAGTACAGGAACCTTTTGGGTGGAGCTTGCAGCGCTGAACATTTCTGATTGGTCGAGTACTCGTAGCATTTGTGTTGTATTTATTTTCCGCCATTACCCGCCATGTTTGAAAATATGCACCGGCAAACCAATTTATTTTCATAATAACTTCAAATCAAACTTGTATGTTATGCGGCGCAGTAGCCTACTTCTTGGTTATAACATCTTGGAATTATAACGTGTGCTCTTCTGTTCTTTTCTTGCTTTAGTATTCGTTTTATAAAATGCTAAGCATTCGTGCTGGGACAGCATATTACGTAGGCTACCAAAACATTCAAACGGATTAATTCGGTTGCTGAATATTTTCTTCCGGATTTTCTTTGTTAGCCCGTTGTAATTGACTCAAAACGTTTGATACAGTTATGTGAGGTATGCGGTAGTTCTGCATAATTAACATTGGTGATACAGTACAAGCAAACTGGAAATCACCTTCCGCACTTTTTATCCGGGTAAAATAACAGGTTAATTCTAGTAATCTTCCCTTTAGCTTTTTCAGACTGCCGTAATTTTACTCAATTTTACTGCCATTTTTCAATTCCACGAAAAGACCAGGAAGACTATGGACTCATTTATGGTGCATGGTTCGCATCTGGAGGGCACACTTCGCTGCTCGGCTAGCAGTAACTTCGAAGGAAAGCAAACGGTGGCTGTACCACTACTAATTTACATTTTCACGCAAGTCCGAGTTTTCGTTCTATTCTTGTCATTTTGCGATTAGCATATATGGAATTGACTACGAGAAAGTAATAAAACAGCTAATTGTTTACAACGTGTGCATGTTTTCTGCTGTTAATGAATGTGTTTGAGAGGATATATGAAAATCAATAAATACAAAAGTAACCATATATAGTCATTGTTGGTAACCCGTTGTATATAAGTGGAATAAACCCCTCCGGGCTGTCCCGGTTATTAGAAAATAATGTAGGCTACTTCGGTGGTAGTATGGGGTTACAGAAGAAATCATATGACAGATGGACCGACGACAACGTCAGTGGGCTAATTTGCCTAATCTTCGCGGTACTTTAGACCCCGGTGGAAACGCAGACAACCATTGGCTGAAGGAACCTTTTAGTTCCTGGTAAAGTCGTTCCTGGGACTGAAAGTTCCGGGTAATTTCGGTGAAAACGCGGCTTATTTCGTGCTTTTCATAGAAAGTTCATAGTTCAATGGCTGCCATGCGAAAAGCTCCGTGGGAACAGCGAACTCCACCAATCAGAGACGTTGCCGTGGGTAGTGTAGTAGTTCTCCATGACATCGCGAATAAAACATGCTTTTCTTAAAACAAGGTTGCTGTCATATGGACTTGTGGCTTCTACAGGAGCATACCATCGTTTCACAATATGATAGCTCGTGGTAAGTCTACCTTGGATGGTTACGACATTATGGCTAATAATCAAATCCTCAATTCAGAATATGAATGGGATTTCCACTTCCGGAACCTCACTGTTGAGCTCTATGAATGAAGCCTTTTACCCCAGTGGCTACTGGGTGAACTGCAACGCCTGGTTGCAAAAATAACTTGAAACCCCGCCCACCCAATGTAAAGTCAATGGGGAAAGCCTGAAAGAGGCCATTTTTTCAGAGGGAATATTAAGTCAATAGATTTTTTACACAAGAAATGATGGTATAACTACTTAATCCCATCCATTGTAATGTCTCCCCTGGGTCTGATTTTTAAAAATAATTCTGCCAAAATTCCCAAATTTCAGTGCGTGCAACGTGGCGTGTCTAATTACCATGTAAGGTAGTCGGGGACACCACTCTTTCGGTCCACTGCGCTTGCGTTGGTTGCAACATATTTTTTACAGTCTCTGGTTGCAACGGGCAATGTGGCTGCGCCCTAGTTTGGGCTTCATGCGCCAGTGAGCACTAACCATAGCAAATCACTGGGTGACGTCATGAAGCACTTCATCCATATTTTTATTCGGTCTATGCCACCAAGTGAGCTGGTAACTTAAAAGAAACACGCAGCTTGCTAAACGTGCATACTCAACTGTGAAACTATGCGAGACTACTAATATAACTTATAAGAATCAGAGGGGAAAAAAAAGAGAAAAAACAGTTTTAATTGGATTGCTGATAGCAGCTAGCTACAAACAGGTTTTGCAGTTCACTTAACCATGTCTGTACCGCATGTGTGAAGAAGTGTCGTGGTTTGGCGATAAAATAACGGAGCAGCACTGACTACATTACATTACATTACATTACAGGCATTTAGCAGACGCTCTTATCCAGAGCGACTTACACAACTTTTACAAAGCATTTTTGTAAAATGAATGTGTGGGTGACTAAGTGCACCCACACATTCAAAATGGCCAATAGGAAAGCAGTGCATTTTTTGATGACCAATGACAGAATTACAGGAAACTATGGACGCTAAAAAATAGCTATAATGGTGATATTTTCAGAGTTTTCATTGGAAGGGCTGGTGATTCCTCTGGGTGGGCATTCTGGGCAAGGCTTATCTCTGGGTGGGCAATGCCCACCCGTAGACACGCCCCTGTTTTGAAGCCACTTCTGGCATTGCAGGATAGTAGCCTATTATGTTGAGGGAAGGCAATAGTGCATTGGTCTCTGTTGGGCTCCTAAAAATAGAAACGAGTAACCAAGAATTAGTGATGGGCAAAGCAGTTCTTTTCAGTGGACTGAATCAGTAGAATCAGTTCACTAAAAAAATTTGTTCAAAAGGTTCGTTCAGCGAATCAGTGGGGTCACTAGGGTTGGTGTCGGTCGACCGGGGAGGGGGGGGGCGCTTTGCTGTTGCATGTTGGCATGAAATTTGGCATGAAGGTCTTTTTTTTTAGAAAGTTATTGAAAGTGGTGTAGAGGGTAAAACATACAACATAATTATATCAATGTATACAGACAATAAATGCAGCAAAATTGGCAACTAATTTATTCAACCAGAGACGCGGGGTACAACAAGGCTGCGACTTAAGCACAACTCTATTTAACATATATATTAATGAATTGGCCACCAAGTTGGAGCAATCTGCAGCACCTGGTCTTAAACTTTATGACACAAAAATCAAACTCCTTCTCTACGCAGATGACCTAGTCCTACTGTCGCCCACTCCCTAAGGGCTACAGCAGAACTTGAATCTGCTAGAACAAAATTTGAATTTGCCAGACCTGGGCCCTGGCAGTAAACATGAAAAAGACCAGAACCATGATCTTCCAAAAAAAGATCCAAATCTCAGGGAACTACATCAAATTTCACACTAGGGAGAAATCCCATAGAAACATGCACACAATACAATTACTTAGGTCTGAAAATAAGTTCCAAAGGAAATTTCAATCCTGCAGTGAATGAACTGAAAGAGAAAGCACGCAGGGCACGTTGTCACTTACAAGCTCAATAGCATGCTCACGACGCACGCTTAAATCGTCACGGCTCAGCTGGAACACGCTTGCGTCCTTCTACTTCTAGTGTCACTTTGATATCGGATTTCAATTTAAAATTACTGGAAATAACAGATTTGTTACTATTAAGTTATATTGTTTATTTCACATCATAATTGTACGGTCATGATGACAACAGGATTTCCTTTCAGGGATCTATAAAATACAACCATAGACCGTATAAAAGAGCACAACCTAACCTAACTAACTTAAGACGTAATTTCAAATGGAATATAACGTCATATATATTTTTATCACAACACAACAACAATATAGCTAGCCAGCATGGTTTTCGATAAATGACCAACACTATATTTACTACTTACTATGTTTTAATAAAACTATTTATTAGAAATTGTCTATCTCTTGCCTACTGCACCTGTCTTGTCAAAGTGCACTGTGATTCTGATTTTCACAATGTGTGTATTCCTTTGTAAGTGCTGTGAGCAGACTGAAAGTCTATGTTACCCCGAAGCCTTGCGAAACGAAGTTTCGTTACATCGTGTACTGTACAGCATATGATTTGTAATGACAAATAAACCTGACTTTGATAGCTAGCTGGCTACCTGCTGATCCAGCCCTCCCTAACGTTAACATTAGCTAACCGAAACTTTATAAACGATATCTTTCATGCTGGCGCTGACAGACCCGCTAATCTACCCTGGCTGTATATGACCTGCTCTACATGGTTGGATTTGGAATGATTTTCTCCCTTCTTAACATTATTGTCCTGACCATTGAAAAAATGCATTAAGCTAACCAGTGACACTGCATTTGTCGTGGGTATAGCTAGCTAGCCACCGATTTTGGGTACAGTTGGCCCTATCTGCTGGTCCAGAGTCATTTTCTTCTCCTACTAATGGTTAAAGTTAGGACCTGGGAAGGGAAATCTGATCCCAGACCAGCAGTTAGGGGCAGCCAAGGCACCGGGCTTGGCGGGTAGACTTACAAGCACACGTGGTTGTGACGTGTATCCGTGCGACTGATTGATTTAGTGTAGTTCAGGACCACCAGCACATTGTAAATCGACATAAATCCATTTTTCTCCCTCCAGAGATTGAAAAAAATATAACCAAGCACATGCTATGGCAGAGAATGATGGTCCCAAAAAAACGTGAGAAATCTTTTATTTTTAATCGTTATAGATATTTTACAATCAATGATTTTTAAAAAGTCAATAGGATTTTAACATTGGGCTGTGACGTCACAAACCAGATGCCCCCTGGAGGCAATTTGACTTACAAGCTTAATTAGATGACACAGTAACGTCATACGCGAATATATGCATATCTCATAAAAAACACGTTTTCAACATACAAAAATGCCAAGTTACTCACACATACAAGACATACACCGTATATAACTCATTCATTCAGACTGCCAAAATCCACGCCTGCCATTAAAAGTGTTAATATCAAAATGACGCCAAGTTACGGTACTACAAACAATATAGGCTATCTTGCCTCACCGAAATTAAATAAGATGTATTTCAAAGCAATGCTACCCAATAGTGGATTTTGGCAGTCTGAATAACGTTTTCTGAAACGTTATCGATTCCGCTTAGCCACAGTGAGTGAAACTACGCGATCTGACCGTATAGTTACTATGAATATTCCGTCAAAATGATTCAGCCTTGTTTGCTACCTAAACTTCACAGCACAGTCATTCCCGTTATCATGCTTGTAGCATGAAGTGTCTCTTTTCAAAATCCATTTCAACCATTCACAAATGACCTCGGACTTGGAAGCTATGTGGCGGTATCAAGTCTCCAGTGAAAATATTGCCCTGGCTATATCAGTCAAAATTCAAGTTGCACCGTGGGTCTGGGCGGTTTTGTACTTGTTTATTTTAGTCACTGGCGGCCATGAACACATTATTTAAGGATATTACATCTCTAAAAAGTACAAATGTGAAACCCTTACATACAACCACAACTTCCCGTCAGTGTACTGTTTTATCATACTGGTCCATCTTTATTCTTTAGACCAGCTCTAATTAGAATGGGCAGGAATTTTTTTTTGCAAACCAAAAGTATGTATACAATGAAGAAAAGCAAAACATTCTCAATCATTTTACAAGGAGCTTTAATGCAACCTTACATCACAAAAATACAACCACGTAATATAGCAATTGGTATACCAAAAGCATTTAATTTACTGACATCTTCACGAGGATAGCAGTTCAGTTGTTAAAATGGCCCAGAGTTATCTCCAACATAATCCAAATCCTCCTCCTGCCGCACCAGATATGTGGCAGGTGTGTGTCTCTCCTATCACGGTTTTAACAGGTTCACATGATGTCCACCATTTCGCCTCGAACAAAGTTTCTCCCGTCTGTGGAGCCCCCGTAACATGGACGTGAAGGTTTTTGGTGCACCGCATGTCCAGTTTTACCACTGTCAGTCCACTGTCTGGCTCATGCTCTTTTGCCCAGGTTCTGGTGTCATGGAGTAGAACTTCAAGCGGCAGGAATGGTGGCTGTCCAGAAACCATTGGCGGTACGTCTCAGGAGAGACACAGAACTGAACTCAATTCAAACGAACGTAGCCATCCGCCTTGTCTTTACCCTCCCAAACTGCACCAAGTAGGTTTCGATGTCATCCTCACCCTGCTGTTAAGATGGCGTCTCTGACTCCCCCCTCCTCACGTGCTGGGCTGTCGATGCCGTTCGGTTGAGCGCTCTCTCTGCGAGGGCTGTGTGGGCGGTGGAGGTCGAGGAGGCCGTTCGGTACTGCTGCCGCGGTCCTGGGGTGAGAACCTGTCGCCGTGGCCTTTCCTGTGGTGACGCGCTGGATGACTGTCTGCTTTGGCGGGTCACCTCAGCGGCGAACAGAGGCACCGCCAAGATGGAGTTTTTCAGCACCCGTATCTCCTCTGCTAGGCCCTCCACCCTTCTCTGCTGGGCAGCCAGGAAGTCTTTAAGCAGGGTGACCAGCTCGGGCTGAACTCGGTTGTAGGGTGTGTGACTTCTGATGTGCTCCCAGCTCAGCGGTGTTCACGGTGTCCAAGGGCACTGTCTCTGACTTTACTCCGCCCTTCTGGCCAAACAGACACAGCAGTTGAACCAAAAAAAAAAGCCTTATTGTTTTGATTTTGTTGCGGATTCATGGCAGGATTAATGTTTTCTGGAGGTGAAATGAGATTACGTTTAGCTAGCTTTTGCTAACTTATGCACCAGTCTTTTCCAGAAAGCTTTCAGATAGGCTATCTGTCTTGTGGTACCGTCTTTGGCTACAATACAAATTGTTGTTTGGTTAATGCTACACCTGGTGATCATAAAATGGGCCTCTGTGCCTTCTTGGCAATAACGCATTATTGTCTTCCTGAACACTGATGATCTGCACGACTGTCCATCGCTCTGAATTAGAGTGTGTGCCGAGTGCCTGTAATGTTAATAGCAGTGAATTCCCTCACCTGTCTGCTGTCCTGGCCTGGTTCTGTGGAGACCACATCTTTAGCTCCTAGGGTATCAGGGTCCACTCTTCTGTGCTTTCTCTTGTTGCCCTCACCACCACCAGCATCTCCAGAACCAGTGTGTGCCCTAGGGTCACCGTTAAGAATGCGTTTGAAACACTGATTACTGACTCACTGACCTAGAACTCACACGTGACACTGTACAGGTGACATCACTCCCTTTGAGAACAGGTGAAGCCCCGGTTCCCTGCCCTGCATGGAAAGTGTGATAGAAAAATGATGCTTAGCCACAGCAATAAGAAACCGTAAACAGAAAATTACAAATGTACCTCTCACCGCTCCCTTAAAAGATGTGTTTTGCTGAACCTAAAGATGTAAAGGAGGGGGAGAAGATTATATTTTATGCGAGACACGCCTATGAAGCGTAAACGTATAAAGAGAAGGCTCTCTAGCGTTCAGAGAGCCTTCATACAGAAACTGTTATTTTTCTCTGTGTGAACTCTCCTATTTGGCCAGATTAATGCTTGAACTGAATATTGTGTAAAAGTCTGTTTGACTCTTAAATATGACTTAAATAGGATCATTTGTTAATGTTAGAGATATTAAGTTAGATCTATCCAACTTAAGTTAGACATCATCACCCTGTGCCAAGAATCTTGGAGTGGTGATGGACAACAGGCTGTCCCTCTCCAAGAACATTGCAGTGGTAAGCCGGGGCGTGCAGATTCTTTCTGTACAACATCCGGAGAATCCGCCCCTTTCTCACCACCCACTCAACTCCGCTCCTGGTCCAAGCAATGATGCTATCCTGCCAGGACTACTGCAACTCTCTTCTGGCTGGCCTACCGGCATCTGCCATCAGACCCCTGCTACTCATTCAGAATGCTGCAGCTTGTCTGGTCTTCAAACCCTACAAGCCTGCCAGACCCCTCCATTCCGCTACCTCAGGACGCCCGGCACCTCTCCATTGTCCCACTTGCACTTCCCGCTCCACGATGGTGGAATGACCTTCCCGTGGAAGTCAGAACAGCTGAGACCCTGACCACCTTCAAACGACGACTGAAGACTCTCCTCTTCAGGCCGCACCTCTCCCCATCCCTCCCTACCCACCTGTACTCTCTAACTGACTTCGTAATCTTAGGGTTGTGGCTAGGTAAGCTGTTTATCTTAGTTAACTTATTTATTGCACCTGTACCTACTCAACTATCGCTTGTTTTATTTGCATAGACTGCTTTGTTGCTGTTTTTGTTGCGTTAATCAGATTAACCTACAGGGTCCAAGTTAAACTACAGGGTCGTTCCGTGCACTTGGAACTGTAGTTCCCTCTAGGATTTTCAACACACTTGTTCCTGGTTGTGGTTATACACTTTGTTGTACGTCGCTCTGGATAAGAGCGTCTGCCAAATGCCTGTAATGTAATGTAATCTAAGTGTCATCACCTATCTATTCCCATCCTAAATACACTGCTAGCTAGCTAGCAAGTAAAGTAACTTAAGACAGCTATCTTATTTATACAAACTAAAATTATGTGGCATACTATATTTGCTTGTTTAATGTTCATTTATGATTTTATATTAGCTGTAATCGGCTACCTGTAGGGAATTTCTGTAAAATAAAGTTTTTGATGGTGATTAACTGTTTGTTCTCTTGTTTAAATATAACAGAAATGACATGTATAACCAAAACTTTCTTTTTGTTAGAGATTGTTAGCGATAAAGTGGAGTAGTATTCATTGGTTAGAAATGTGATGGTTATTTTAAATATTTAATGTATTGAAAGGATAGCCCCTTGAGATGTAGCATCTCATTTTCAAGGGGGTCCTAAATCTCAGTAGTCACATAAATGACTGACATGAACCCACAATTTGCCTCGTAGACCCCACTGCCTTGTGAGCAATCACTGCAGATTTTTAAAGAACATCTTACCAAGACCTCTTCCTTACAGCCTGGCCCCCTCTGTTCATCCGTACCTCTGGACCTGTAGAGCAGTGTAACACCATAAGTAAACCAGGATGAAGTGATTTCACTAGTGTTTACTATTGTCCTTGATTATGTATAAATAAAGCATTACTCAATCACATGTAATTTAACCCTTCAACACAACATTAAAGAAAGCGGCAAAATGACAAACGTTACACGATACCTTTATCAGCGTTGATAGTGAGGTTCATGGTGGCAGTAAAATCACGTCCAATAGTGCATTGATTCAGAATAGGTGAAAACGTGATTGATTTCACATTTTTTAAGATAGTTGGGTCCAGAAGGCTTCCCTGCAAAATCAGTTTTGAATGACTCACTTTTGCAGCTCAGATTTTTTTTTTTTTTTTAATGATCCTTTTTTGCACTGCAAGTGTGCATCAAATTACAGTCAATTTCTCAGAAGCTCTGGTCCAGAGCAACTTATAATATAATAATAAGAAATAACATAATTGTATCCGCACAAATTGTGCAGGCACCAGTGCCAGACGTTGGTAACAGACCAGGCAAGTTCAGTGTGCTTGCTTATCCCAACATAGAACCATATTTGAAATGACAGATTCATACAGCTGATGTTCATAAAATATTAACAAGCTACAACATTCCTGAAGAGACTGCATTACATTTAGCATTTAGCAGATGTTCTTATCCACAGCAGCTTAGAAAGATTATGATTTTTACGCGCAAAGGGCGAAGGCAGCTTATTATTCAAGTCTAGTGAGAAATTGACTCACCAGGATCTCTGGCTCCATGTGTCCAAGTGGCCAGGCTGGGAATCACACAGATTTGGTCAATGTATTGTTGACATACAGGAAAACTCAGGAACAGTTGAAAAGAAGAGAGGAGAGAAGACAGAAGGAAACAGGAGTTAATGCCAAGTTTTTGTCTTGGTAGGTTCATTAAAAGTTTTTTATGGGTGGATAGAAACCATTTCACGGAGCTTTGCTGCCACCTACTGTCCAGGACTGGATCTGCATCTAAATCTTATCTTAATTTTTTTTCTTTCAAGAGAGTAAAAAAGGTTAATCAAAAACGACATTTCCAAATTCCACAGCACAGACTAAAAACTGTAATAAAGCTTATTTCCTTCATTCCTCCTTTGTTATTCTTCAAAAATCTTTCTCTTTCTCTTTATCTAAAATAAACTGAACATTTAAAGATTGCATGTTGCTCTCTCTCTCCTCTGACACATGTTCACATTCTCCAGTTGCATATTTGTTCAGTAATTGTAAGTAATTGTTATATTCAGTATTACCTGTCAGAGCATTAATCTGCTTATTGTGCACTATTTACCTTTGTTTCTTCCAATTGACCTTCTCATTCCCACTTTCTGTTGAATTAAATGGAAGTGTCTCCATTTTGTTTTGTTATCCCATTTTTCATGCAGCTCCTTCCAGCTGTTTCTGCAGCACAGTATGCTGGGTCACAGACAGGTGGAGGCAGTCAGTCAGTCCATCAGCAGCTGATCACTGGAGCAGGACTCCAAATCACTGGGAGAAGCACATGATTACCAGCAGGGGGCAGCAAAGTCACCACTACAAAAAATTACAGAAATAATATAAAAAGTAATTTCATATCATAGCTTGTTTTATTTACTTATTAACCATTTTTTTCATAGCTTTTTTGTCAGTGCATCTTATCACACATTTTTAACAGTACGGCTCTTTGAACTGTTTATTTTTTACATTGAGGTGACAACCATGACATTAAGGTTGAACGCGGTTGCAGAAGGAACATTCCAAAATAGGGTGGGAATTGGATCAGTGTAGGCCCTATTTGGGTGCCAGATATATTTTAAAAGAATATTTAATTTTGGTTCCCATTTCAAGTGTTCTTTCCTTTATTTTATTAACATTTTTTTGAAAGGCCGATACCTTTGCTTACAAGCAGAATTCGTCGAACTACATTACAGGTTTTTAGCGGACGCTCTTCCAGCATCATACCGACAGACACCTGCAGTTGCCATAAGATGAGTTATTTTTCCCCCATTGCTTGTCTAACCGTTCACTTGACAGCGCTTGTGGTCGCTTAGTAGGACTGGCTGATCTACACTATAAAATGTAACCAGTCCCACATGTGCAGCAATTATCATTGACATGTTTTTTGATACAATGCAAACATGGATTATTTTTCACAACCATTTTCTGTGGCACAAAAAATATGAATATAAAAATATTAACATGTTCTGATGATGCCTCATTCCACACTCAGGTGAACTGCTCAGTCAGCACATTAGTTAAGAACACTGACAACATTTGGGAAAACTGCCATCATTGGGTATCCTACAGTAATGGAGTGTGAAGTGCAAAGAACCTCATGCAATGGTTATGGGTAATGTGCAATTATGGGGCTTCTTATGCAGTGAAGGTGTGCACCTTTTCCATTACATGTGCTCCACTATCATTTGCACCTTTTCCTGCATAAATACCTTTACTTCGGTGCGTATTGCCTGCTGAGGGAATACAAGGCAGCTGGTTAACTTCCAATAAAATTCTTTAGAACTGCAGAGCTATGGTCAGGGAAAAATAGAAAATAGTTTTCAACTTTAAAAGAAGATCCCCAAAGAACAGCTTTAGCATTAAGATATAGCATATAGCCTTTCGACATAAAATCAGCCACACAGAAACCAAGGCACTGTTGTAAAAAAATATTTATTTACATCGAAATATATTAATGTCCGATCACGTTAAACATCTGTACAGTTCATACAGTTCTATAGAATTAGAATTAGAAGAGTGTTGTACCAAGTCGTAGACCAGCAACGGAGAAGTAACGGACACACCATAAAAACCAATTAAAGATCTTTCCAGGCAAAAAAAAAAAAAAAAAAACTAGGAACAAACAAAAAGGAAAAAAGTTAAAGGAAAGAGAAAGATGGCAGACAGACCTCACTTTCCTGATTGTATCAGGGGCAGGGTTGCCAGAAATCAATTTTTTCAACTAGAATGTCAAATTTTCAAATAATTTTTACAGGTCTGGTTTGTGGAGTCATTGCTGGAGGAAATTTCCCGTTACTTTCTTGTGAACCGTTGTGTCAATGACTCCCACCCCCCCCCCCCCACCGCCCCCAGTTCCAACGTTGCTTCCCCGATCAGACTTTGTTCACAATTTCACTTCAAATTGTAAATCTGGCAACCCCAATCCGGGCTGGTATGTGTTCAGCTCCCTTAGTGCTTATCAAAGAAGCACAGCCCCAAAAAAATAAACAAAAAACTACTCGGTCAACTGCAGCGTGCTTAGCTGGGGTTAAAACCTGAGGTGTAACTACTGCAATACAGCTGGAACCCTGTGAAATAAGAATGAGCTGTTCCAGTTAATTGTGTCCGGTGTCCACCACACCAATAGGGTTTTATATAACCCAAGTTATGATTCAAATTTTCATTTTTTTAAAGTTTACATCATGATATATGGCACGGTGGTGCAGTGGGTAGCACTGTTTCCACACAGCAAGAGGGTCGTGGGTTCGAACCTCGGCCTGTGCCTTTCTGTGTGGAGTTTGCACGCTCTCCCTGTGTCCGCGTGGGTTTCCTCCAGGTACTCCGGTTTCCTCCCAGTCCAGAGACATGCAGGTAGGCTAAATTGCCCATAGGTATAAGCGTGTGTGTGCCCTGCAATAGATTGGCTGCCTGTCCAGGGTGTATTCCTGCCTCTTGCCCAATGCACGCTGGGATAGGCTCCAGCTCCCGCGCGACCCTGCCCAGGATAAGCGGGTGTAGATAATGGATGGATGGATGGATGGACTTCATATTGTGATATGAATTTTAGGCCATATCACCCACCCTCACAGCATGCAGTACCTCGTTATTCTTAACTGTCAAGCTGACAGTTTTTGAATAAAGTAGTTGATCGGTAATAGAATTTATTCCTACAGAGTCACAATCTATGAATGACCTAAGAATTCTGTCATTTAGTTTGAACTTCTTTCCATGGTCACGTTCAATCATAATGGTTCCCTCCAGGAGGACGGTCATTTTTGTTTTTTTGTAGTGGATGTCACATTCATTGCATTTCACTTTCACTGGATCTTCGTTTACACGGTGAATCTCATGCTTCTCAGGGCAGACAAAGACCATTTTTACATCTGCCGCAATCACCTCACCCACAACCCTTTCCACTGGATCATCCACCTCAGGCACCAAGCCGCGGCAATCGCGAATCTGCCCTGACCCACTCCCTGCGGTCCCAGGGCTGACCACATCGCCATTCTTTCCTCTCTCTGTCGTTCCACGGACTCTGTGTCGGTCTTCCACTATTCTCATGGCCACACCCACCTGGCAATACAAAAACAATGTTATAAGCCACATTATCAGCTCCCTCGTCTCTCACCTATCAGTTTTTTTAAACGGGTATTGTATCGTTGTCACTCCATCCCAAATGAGCTAAAGCAGCTGCCCAACCTGCTCGGATATCGCTGTAAAAGTTCATCAGGATTTACTATTCATCATTTCCGAGTGGCACTGAATGTACTCTGTTGTAAGTCGCTCTGGATAAGAGCGTCAGCTAAATACCTATAATGTAATGTAATGTAATGAATGACCCCATGTTAAGTGTATTCTACGCTGTGCCAGTTAAACTTGTGTGCCAAAATGCACTTGGCAGTAACACTCAACAATCTGTTAAAAATGTTTTTAAAACAAACATGCTACAAAAGTATTAAATCATTACAAATAATTCCAAAGGTTTTACTCACTATCGGATCTTCCATTTCATCGCTGATTTGTAGATTTTCTTTTGGGATGTCAAACTTCAAGGCCTTTGCAGGCTTAAAATGTGGAATTGTGCTGGAGGGCAGTGCCCTTTTCTCTATGCATGGACATGGAGGCGGAATAGGATTGTCTGGAGTCCTAATTAAAATAAAATTTAAAAAACATAAAGCCACATAAGTTTACTGCAAAACTACTGAGACAGTTGTTTTTCCTGTTTTCCTTATTTTTCCACAAATCAAATTTGTATTTCAAATCAAACAATGACTACGAGGCTAAATTCACAATTTCTGCATTTGTCTTGGTAATTATTCAATTTATAAATATATGGTAATCCTGTGAAATTTTGAAGCAGCTGATTGTCATTTGTCCCAGTACTTATACTGACTTGGAAAGGGGGACTCGACTCATTGAATGGCCCAGCTGTAATCCAGGACAATGTCACTTAAAAAAAAAAAACAAAAAAAAAAACACATGGAACAAATGCAGAAATCGTGAATTTTGCCCCATAGTTTGATTTGAAACGCAAATTTGATTAGTACAGAAGGAACATAACCAATTGTCATGTGTACTATTCTTACTTCTCATTTTGTTCACTCAGAGATGATCCATGCTGTTCAAAACTGCCGAATCTCACGGACTTCTGATTCACGTTACCGTCCTCTGGCGCCACCTGTCCGCACATAAACTTTAATTTAAAAACACTGAAATACATCCATTCCCTCAGCTACTTTCCATTACCTTAACAACATCAAAATCAATCATCAGTACATCGGCTGTCTGTCAATCAAGCAATTCATGTGTGTGTACAACGGTCCCACATTTTAACTTGTATCTCCACAGCCATGTTTCCCATTACAAAATGTCCGACTATGAAGGCTTTGAGATGTTGGGAAGGCTGGATGGGGATTGCATTCCACTGCCACACTGGAAAACCTGTTTTGCTGAGCATGACAGTTTATTTTTTAATTGTGTTAAAACCTACCAAAATGATATCAAGCTATATAAAGGTTGATTATACGTGGGAAAGAAACTGGCAAAACCTGCAGATATTGCAGTCCTCCAGGACATCTGGATTTCCTTTTGGATAATGTTATAAGTAATGTTATAGGCATAGCTGTGTAAGATGTCTTGTCATACCTTCTTCTGTTACAATACAAATTGCTGTTTGTCAGGTTAACATTACACGTACAGATAATGAATGGAACTGCGTGCCATCTCAGTACCGCAACATTTAGCATGGCTAATACTGTCCATCGCTCTGGATCAGTGTGTGCCGAGTGCCTGTAATGTTAATAGCAGTGAATTCCCTTACCTGTCTGCTGTCCTGGCCTGGTTCTGTGGAGGCCACATCTTTAGCTCCTAGGGTATCAGGGTCCACTCTTCTTCGCTTTCTCGTGCTGCTGTCACCGTCATCAGCATCTCCAACACCAGTGTGCGCCCTAGGGTCACCATGGATGCGTTTTAAACATTGAAGAAAGACCCAACAGTGCTGATTGCAATGATCTATAGTGTGCACATGACGCCGTACTGATGACATCACTCCCTTTGAGAACAGCTGAAGACCCAACCACCTGCCCAGCAAATATTCCCCGGTAATCCTGTGTAACACTCTGAAAGAGTAGTTTTCATGCTTAAATCAGCAGCTTACATCAACAACCCTTTATAGAATAAACGTGACTTGAATATATGTATTTGTTAATATTAATTCTTTAGCTCAGTTGGTTCATCACCCATCAATTCCTATCTTGGATGTACTGCTAGCTAGCTAGTAAAATAACATCAGGCAACAAGCTATTTTAAACAAACAAAAATTACACAGCTAGCTGAATTAGCCTGTACCATATTCATTTCTGATTTGATATCGGCTACAATTGGATATCTGCTGGGGGTCACATAGGAGAGAATTCCCCCTAAATAAAATTGTTTTGGTGATTAACTGTTCTCTTTTTTTTTAAACTAAGGGAAAATAAAATTAAATTTAAGTAAGTAATATTTTATTACTCTAAGAAGTTTGGAGATTAAGCTTGGGTATTTTCATTGGCTAGAAATTGGATGGTTATTTGTTATTTGACACCTCGGAAGTCAAATAAACAATTGAAATGAGCTCTGTGAACCCACAGTTAGCCTCCTAGACCCCACTGAGCCTTCACTCCAATTTAAAGAAACATCTTACCACGAATGTTTGCTTGCAGCCTGTCCTCTGTTCATCCCTAACCCTACACCTGTAGAGGGAGAAGCTGGCTCTGGTCCACCTAAAAACACATTTTGGGTCATTAAGCCAAGGCTGTGTATGGCAGTGTAGCACACCATTAGTAAACCAGGATGAAATGATTTCATTATTGTAAAATAATGATTGCCAATATATAAATAGAGAACTATTCATAAGCTGATGTCATCATGCAACCTTTCAACGCAATATTAAAGAAAGTAACAGAACGACACGTGCTACACATTATACTGTGTGTATATATATATATATATATATAAATAAATAAATAAATAAATTAACAAAAGACCATTACCAGTGTTGAAGGTGGTGTTCATGGTGTTGGAAACATAACCTCCAAAAACACAGCGATTGTAAGTAGGTGAAATGGTGATTCCGTTTTTATTCTCTATGTTGCAAGGAAGATGGTCACCGAGACCAGGAGGTTTCTCTGCAAAATCAGTTTAAAAAGGCACCATTTTTAAAAAACTAAAACAACTACCCATTTTTACACAAAGTGTGCACGAAATCAGTCGTTATTGTACCAGATGCTCTTGTCGAGAGCAACTTGCAATGAGTAAGTACATAGAAACGCAAATGACTTTGGTAAGCGACAGTGCCAGACCTGGCTAACTGGCTAAGTTCAGTAAAGTTCAGTAAATCACAATGCATGCAATACCAATCCGAAAGGAAATACATTACAATGAGGTATTTCGCAGATGATTGCACTTTTACATGCAAAGAACAGTTAACTACCAGGAATCAGTCAACTCACCAGGACCTCTAACTCCATCAGTCCCAGCTGCTGGGCTGGAAGCTGAGTCACACTTGCTCATTGCGTTTCTGACACGAAAGAAAACAGGAATAATGCACTCTGACCGTAGTGGGCAGCCCAACACACACACAAGCATTCAAATATGCAGTCCATTTACCAAATATTGCATTCGAAAAAACGAATCCCCAACTATGTGCGCTTCAAATTATCAGACCCAATATAACATATTAAAATCATTAACTGCACTGATTTGATATTTCATACAAGTCCTAAAACATTGTACATAAAAGAAATAAATATCTACGATAAACACAGTCTAGGTTTACAGCACATGGCCTACGCCGTAGAAAATATCAGTGAAAAAAAAACTGTTAAGTAGGCTACCGAAGGAATCTAATTCTAAACAGCTCAAATGTAAACCGGAATTCTTACAGTGTAAGTAAACGCATAGGCTACTTCATATGAAGAAGTAGAATTGCACATAGCTATTTCGTTGTACATACCTCGCGGAATGAATTATTATGGCACCGGCGGGACAAAATTACATGCAGGACGTCCTTGTTATCTGTGCAGCAATGCAGTGCTGCACGATCAGATACACTGTTCCGTATCGCAAATTATTTCCCGCGAAAAATAATCCCGCCAAAAAAGACGCACGCGTGTCATGTAGGCTACGCAGCTACCCAGAAAACTGGCGTTGTCCATAAATAAAGCTCTTTATCGTTACAGTTATATTCATTAATATTTTTGATAATAGATTGTGTGTTCATGATACATTAGTTTCAAAATTACTTATAAAAATAAATATTCGACATTAGTTTCACCTGCACGTTTTTTGCTTTAAATATCCCGCGCAGTCGCTTGCAGATAAACTTTTTTTTTCGAGCGGCGATGACAACACCGCCTTTTCCTGCCAATTGGAAAAAACAATACCTCAAACGCAATCTGTAATCAGGCAGTTTCACTTACTGCAAATAGGCTACCGCGGAACGACTCGCTTGCTCTGCGTACTTCGATGGTTCACATTAGGCTACTAGTACCTGCTATTTATAGGATATTAAATCTGCGAAGTCGAGTTTGCAAAACGGAAATCGCTTTTTGCTCCTTGTAGTTTCTACAGATGGAAACGGCGTAGTCACGTTTAGCAGATTTCGGTAAGTCTTACATTGAATAGCCTATATAAATAGCTTACTAATATTCGTAATGCATTAAAAGTTTCCTGCCCATAAAAATTAAGGAGACTTTTTTTTTTCATCAGGGTGAGTTTATATTTTGCTCTGTAGTGGTTACCTGTTTTACAGAATAGTAGCCTGGATAAAAGAATCATAATAAGAAGCGAGATTAAAGTCGAAGATAATAAAGTTTAAAAAAACAAAAAAACAAACAAACTTAAATTTGGCTATTCAAGAATAAAGTCTAAGGTTTTCCAGAATGAAATTGACATAGCCTACTTCCTTATTAAAGTCGACATATTTCGAGAATATATTCGAAAGATTCAAGGAATTAAAAAACATGTTCAATGTGTTGTGATGTGTTGGTGACATTTTTATTCATAGGGAATATATAAGCAGTTTTAGTACTGTACAATGTACAGTATTAGTATATTTCTTTTGTCCTAGTTACTGTATGAAAACAAAAATTAAAGATTATTCTTTTCAGCTAATAAGAAAAAGAAAGAAGAACTTATTGTAGGCATTGATTGCAGTGTATTATGCCGCCAGCTAATGTTGAATTGTATCAAACCAAATAGTTTTCTCACAGAAAATGACTGTCAACTGCAATATTTAGGCCCAAAGTTTATGGAATACTCACAGTCACCTCAGCTCAGTATAACATATGGTCTAGTGAATATCAACAAAGTTTTTATTAAATAACTTCAAAATTAATTTTGAAGTATATGAGAATTATTTTATCATCAGTATTGTAGATGTTGGATTGTGGAAGGGAAATAATTTGATATGAGAAAGTATGCCATTGTGAAACTCAACACCAATTTGAGCTTCTATTTTTTCCCAAAAGGACACACACACACACACACACACACACACAAAATTTGAGTTTGTGCATTGTGTTTGAACAATTTAACAATGCACAATAATATATTTGAACTATGAGCCTTTTTAATCATCAGTTTTGATGTTTGAATTTTGAATGTTCAAGGCTGAGCAACCTCTAGTGAACTAATTATGGAAATGACTGAAAAAACTAATTATGTTTTTGATACTCTTTTCAGAATTCTGTATCAGTATTACTCGTGCGACTGTAATTTGTCGAGTGTGCCCAAAGTTCTGTGTGTGAAGAGTGTATATAAAAGTTCTGCAGCCTGCAAATGAAGTGCCCTCAGTACACGTTCTGTTACGATGATAAAGTCCACTGTGGATAACAGTAAGCTTTAGCAATGTCCAGTTTCTTGAATGAAATCACATTCCAGTCGATTAAGGCTAGATCACTAGACAGTCAGCAATATCTGTAAGTTGTAATATGTAATCAAAAACACTGTTAATAATCTTATATAAGTCAGTTTCATTTCGAACAACAATCCAATGGGAAATACTGACATGAAAACAATGTAAATATTCATACAGGTGTTCTTACTGTCCTCTAAATATTTGAATTTCAATTTAATGTTTCATACACAATATGACCAAAAGTATCTGGACATCCCTTGGCCCAGGGCTGTTTTTCATGGTTTGAGCTAGGCCCCTTAGTTCCAGTGAATACAAATCTTAATTCATTGACATTCTAGACTATTCTGTACTTCCAACTTTGTGGCAACATTTTGGGGAAGACCCTTTCCTGCTTCAGCATGACAGTGTCCCCGGGCACACTGCGAGGTCCGTATAGAAACAGTTTTGTTGTAAATGGTGTGAAAGAAATTTACTGGCCTGCACAGTGCCCTGGCCTAAACCCCATCCAACCCATTTGAGAACAATTGGAAAGCCAACAGCCTAATTGCCCAATCAGTGCCCAACATCACTAATGCTCTGCTGGCTGAATGGAAACAAATCCCTGCAGCAGTGCTCCAACATCTTGCATAAAGCCTTCCCTAAAGAGTGGAGGT
Source organism: Anguilla rostrata (assembly GCF_018555375.3). Lineage (NCBI taxonomy): Eukaryota > Metazoa > Chordata > Actinopteri > Anguilliformes > Anguillidae > Anguilla > Anguilla rostrata. The sequence continues at coordinate 58,318,061 of NC_057934.1, forward strand.
TGTTTGTAGCAGCACAGTGTGAACCAACTCAATTTTAATACCCATAATTTTGGTAGAGATGTTTGATGACAGGTGACCACATACTGTAGGCCATGTAGTGTGCCAATTTGACTGTTTTTGTTTTGAAATTGATTCTTTGTGAATGTAATGTACAGATTTTCCTTCACATCTTTATTCATTACCTTTTCCGTGTGTGACTCTTGGAAAAACACAAGATTGTTTGTCTTTTGAGCTGCTCAGGTTTAAACACTCTTTGCTGTATTGTCTCATTTAAAATGTAGAACAAGCCAAGTTAACACTAAACAAGGACTCCAAGAATCCAGTCATCAAGACTGGAATGACAGGAGGCAAGAAGCACAGAAATCATGGGTACCCCAGACCCCACCTATCCTATCTAACGAGTGGTGTTGTTGCAGGTTTGATTCCGAGGTTGCAGGTTTGATTCCAAGGTGGGGGCACTGCCATTGTACCCTTGAAGAAGGTATTTAATCTAAATTAGACCAGTAAAATGTAAAAGCTATGTAAATTGAATGCATGTTCAAGAATGTGAACTGTCGTGGCTTTAAATAAAAAATTTGGGTACCTTGAGGCTCTATAGAAAAATTAACTTGATTGATTGTTGTCGAGTGGTTCTGCCTTTTGTCTGGTCACCTGTTGCCTTCAGTTTTAATGCAGCCTACTGCTTACAGTATGTTCTCATACACCAGGGGGCAGCAGTGGCCCACATTTGGTAGGTACTCCACCTTAAAAATTCTGAAGAAGAAAAAGGATGTTTTGAAGCTGAAGGAGATGAATGCTTAAGTGTAAGATTAATTTAAATTTAGTTCTAGTCTAAATAACTAAAGAAATTGGTGTATTATTACCTTTGTTAGCATTGAAAATATGCAGGAGCAAAAAAGTTCTGTATTTGTACACATGTACACAGATGTATGGTCAACAAAAAAAAAAAACCAACACATCAACCTTAAAGTGCACATTCAGATTTTGTTAATATTCCATAGAAAAAAACAATTACAATTCCAACAATATAAAATCTTGCTTGTGTAAAATGTGAGCTTGTGTACGTGGGGGTGGGGGGGGGGTGGGGGGGGGGGGGTGTTGGTGGCTTGTGAAGGTCCCGTCACATTTTAACAGAAATCTCTAACGGGAGAGTGGCTGTCCTCTGTCCAGGCTGACTGAAGTGCTTTGAGCCCTGCTGCAGGTCTGAGAATATTCACATTTGAGCAGGAAATCTCTCTTCCTCCCTTTCTCTCTCTCATTCCTTTCGCTCTCTCTTTTCTCCTTCACCTTTACTGAAGTACTTCCTCCCAGCTGCGCTATCGGTGTGCTTCTCAATGCTCCGGGTAACTGGTTTCCTCGTGTAAATGGCACATTGCTGTTAAATTAAACCTCTTATATTGTCACTTATTTTGTGAACCTCACAAGACAGAGGTGGATTGCACATTATTCTTACCGGGTTTTTGAGTCATGAGGTCACTCTTAAATTGGAATAACTGATTCTGTCTCTTCTTAAGCAAAAAAACTGTGGAAATCATCAGTGGCATTTATGTAGGAGAACCCAAGAGCCCTGCATGCAATCTGTAATCATTACACTTATGAATATCGATCCATGGATATCAACCAATCAAGTTTGATATATATATAGCACATTTTACAAAGGATTTGTCGCAACACGCATCACAGAGTTCGTCCTGGCCTAAACCCCCACTAAACATCATAAATTTATACAGCTGTGCATTTACTGGATTAACTCAAGTTAAATGGCTCTGCTTAATAGTTCCACAGCGGTGCTCTCCCTGGGAATGGAACTTAGAACCTTGGAGCCGCGATCCCTGTTCCGTAGCCGTTACGCTACATTGCCAGCCATTTCGAAGTGGCTGAAGTATTCAGAGTATTCTGAATGTGCGCCCCTTTCCCCTGTTTCGTCCAGCCTTCTTTGGGCCTGAGAAGCACGCCAGTTTCCTTTAGGTGAAGGGCGTGGAGGAGGGCTGGGGGGTTGTGGGATTGGGGGCTCTACGGCACATTTTTGAGATTACACCGCCGCGGTTGCAGGGTGAGAGGGAATCTTGCTGTCAGCGCATTTGACATTTGACAGTGCAAATGCTGCAACCCCACCCAGCCTTCTCCCACCCACCCCCATCCCCATCCCCATCCCCATCCCCAATTCATTTGGACATTCCTGCCATAGCAAAGTAGCCTGGGGGGGTGCTCAACTCCACCCCTCCCTCTCTCACACAGCTTTGCCCAAGAGTGTCCAATCAAATCCTTACACCGAAAACACTGATGGTGTAGTAAAATGGTTAGGTCTTGTACCCTAAAGATTGCAGCCTTGGTAGCCTTGTAGCAACATACTTAACCTAGCTTCCGTGTATATATAGCTGTATAAAATGGATACTATGTAAAAATGCATATGTTGTGTAAGTTGTTCTGAATAAGAATCTCTGCCAAATGCCTACAATGTAATGTAAGCTATTTATGATGTCTTAAAGACACTACACAAAAAACTACAATAATGAAAGGATCGTGATATGAAATGCAATTTTGTTATTGTGTCAACTTGCATCTTGGCGATTTTTGGGTGGAGTTCATTTAAAAAGCATGATGGCTTCTCCAGAAAAAGTTTTTTTGGTTTGCTCTGATTAAGATCCACACCGGATTGAAACATTGTTGATATATGGCGGAAACAGCAGAGCCATATATCGTTTTTCATTCAAGCCTTCGCCTCTACCCAGCAGCTATTATTGGATGTCCAAAAAAAAAAAAACGAATTTAAAAGAATTCAAAAGAATAACCTGCTCCCACACTGGCCCTTTTGGGATAAGATTTGACACCTCTGGTTCATGTAGACATCAGCTCTGTACTAATCTACTATTTGTATTATGGTTCTGCGTTGGCAGAAGTGGATGCACTTCTGTCCTCTGATTTTAAGGCGCTCAGGATAAGTGTCTGGGAAATTAATGTAACGTAATGAAAATAATTAATTGCATTGAGAGATCTGTAAAATGATTCAAACTCTTCCTGTTTGATGGGTACGGCGTTGCAGGTGTCTATTTCAGCGTGACTCACATGGATAAATAACGTATACATGCACAGTAAAATTGATTTCTGTCGCCTTGGCGAGGTCTGGATCCGGGACCCGTCCCGCTCTCTTAATCCGAACCTGACGCAGGGCCCTGTGGAAGCTCTGGCTCCCTGGTCCGGCCTTGCTGCTTAAGACCAAGCCTGTATCACGTTTCCAAATCCAGATGCCTGAGCTACCCACTCCACCTCTCTTTAATCCCGTCAAATCCCCCCTAAAATTTCACCACTGGCCAGCTGGGCCGGGAAGTGTTCCTAAGACCTAAGGGGGTGGGGGGGAGGGGGGTGTTGGTTGGACAGGGGCAAGGAGAACAGGCCGAATGCATATGGAGCACACACATTCAGACATCAAAATACATTGCTACAAGTATATCTCTCATTACATTACGTCAATATCCACATATGTACAATATATTGCACTGAATTCCATTCCCATACGGTTGTAAGCAGAGGTAATTGCCCATGTCCCCTTATTTAGTCCTTAATGGCTGATCAATAAACAGGATTTGTGGGACATTAAAATTTCAATTTCAATTTTAATTTCAAATAAAGAAAAGAAGTAGCTTAATGCAATAAAGGATGAATTTGTCTGTTGCTGTGAAGTTCTCAATTATTAAGCTAATGTAATAGAACAGCTAAAGTTATGTTATATGTTAAGATATAAGACACATATATGTTATGTGTCTTGGGGTGGTCTGGTATTCCTTGTTGACTAGCTTAAGAGGCTATCTAGGGTTGCCATATTTTTAATGTGTCAATGTATAACACTGGTGGAGGCGTGATGGCACGTGAGGTTGAGACCCGGGGGGAGGGAAGGGGGGTGGGGGGGCACAGGTCCCTACTGAACCAATGTCAGACCAGGGGGCCATTTTATCTGACTGGGGAGTCTTGGACACACAAGTTAATTACGAACTACTGCTAAATTTCTTCCATCAATTACTCACACTGGACATTGTCCAGTCGGGATCACAAACAGGACCTGTACATTTTTTAAAACAATTTGAAACCTGGACACCTGGCAACCCTAAGCCTACCCCACAGAATGATTCAATCATTGAATACTGAACTGTGACAGAATACCCTTCCCACAATGCAGTCAATGCATGTTTTCTCCCCCTTACCAACCCTTGATGGGATTCATGTTCATGCTGGCTGTGAGTCAAGAAAATGCCCATGTCCGCAATGCTGAATTAATGACTCACGAGTATTCATGTCGTCTCCAGCACGTTTCACACACAAATATCCACCGTATAGACCAGGGACCTCAATCTCAAGTTGTAGGGGGCTGCAGTGTCTGCAGGCTTTGGTTGGTTTACTTTCAATCAGCACTCTTTAACTAATCAATCATCATGTTTACGTGTGCACCATATTCAAAACAATGATCCTTGGTTAGATTTTGGTTAGGGTCATAGTGTGGTTATGCCGATTATATGCATCATAAGAGGAATAGTCCAATCATATTACTGTATACTTGGTTGGTCGAACATTCCTTCTTTCACATCTTTCAATCAGTGCTAAATTACCGTGCCACAGTAATTATTTCATGTGAAAAAGTTTAAAATTAGCTGGGTGTGAATATTGTGTGTGTGTTATTGTTTTGTTTCTATGTCTTCAACTTAGGGCCACATTTATCTTCAGCCAATTAAAGCCTGAAATTACGCAGATTTTAAGAAATGAAGTGCTGAAGCACACATACTATATAACTAGCAGACTTTGCAGCTGTCCAGGACAGAAGTTTAAGATTACATTTTTTACTTAAACCTGGCCTAGACATTTTATATTCATTTAACATTTATATTGTCCAATTTGATACAATTTGATTGTTCCTAATGAGTATTGTTCCGGTCAGTATTAAGCATTTCATAAAATTGTTTTGGTACTCCT